>NW_022987828.1:15531479-15553979 GCF_902827165.1 Trematomus bernacchii
CAGTTTTGTTGGAATGTAGGGCTTTGTCTGGCAACAGACATATTGAGGAGGATAGCATTTTTGTTGCTCACTGAGGTGATTAAAGTTTTATTTCACATAAACGTGTGCAACTTTGAGCACATCACTTTTTTATTTAGCAACTTTGAGCCAGTCGTTTCATATTAGAATCAAAAGAATATGCACCCAAATTGCTTTAGCATTAATCACCCCATTTCCTCTCATTCTATACCATGATTAATGATCATCTGGTATCTACAAAGAAATTAAAATGCATCACAATTCTATCAATTATGCAAATAAAAATGCTGACTTGAAACAAAACCCTACAATAAATCTTACAGTAGACGAAACCTCTCTTTCAGTGAACGTGCTGATAGACCTGGAAAAAGGTGCCAGAAGCCTTCCGTTTTCACCACTTTATAAACACAGTTGTTTCAGTTATTGAGGAAGACATCAAACAGCTTGTAGTAATCCTGCTGAAGCTGTGCCGCCGCTGCATGCCGAGGACAGCTTTGTTCCTTCAGAAGCCGTCCTCCATGGAAAACCTGTGCTAGATCTGCTACGACAGATTGAGGTTAAAACTTTCCTTTAGGATGCTGGGAACAAAAGCGGCTGAAACAAAGCGAAAAATAGATCCGAGCAGAGTTTGATGTGAGAGCGAAATCCAGCACACACACTCATACGCTGCAGTGTACAAATATTTAAAAGCACTCCCAGGCAGAGCTCCTCTTAGCATAAACACAATAAACAGATTTGATGGCTGAATATATTCAAGAACAATGTGAGAATAAAATACATCCCAACAAACGCACACAAATAAAGAGAAAACAAACACAGAACAGCCAGAGGTATTGCTTTATGGTGCTTTTTTTGTTGTGTTGCAGCATGCTTGTAGAGTTAAGAAATACTGAGTTAAAGTTTAGATTAAACCCGGCAGCATGACAAGGAGCTTTAGCAAACATTGGAGAGCACTAATAACCACTATGCTTCTGTGTAATTGGCTATTTGTGGGAAGAAGCATCATTAGGGTTACAGCGTTATGTGTCAACGTTGGTTCTACTACAGTACAACGTGCTATGCATGGTTCTTCCTTGCAGCTGCCACACTACTACTCATGGGAGACTCTGTGTTTCATGAGATAACTTCTGTTGTGATATGTTGTTACATAAATAGTTGACTTGTCATGTTCACTCATGCTGATTTCTTTGGAGAACAAATTGAAGGCATGAGAGAGCAGACTGTTTTAATTCCAGGAAATCATTTAGACGTGGAGCTGTACACAAAGCAAAAACTGTACATGCCCATGCTGATAGACAAGAGTATCTTCATCTCTAAACCTCCACAAATACTTTAATCTACAGGGTTCATATGGTCATTAAAAACCTGGAAAAGTCATGGAAATTCAAAATGCTAATTCCAGGCCCTGGAAAAGTTATGGAAAACAATATTTTTCCCAAAGTTTTGGAAAAGTCATGAAAATCTAACTAAAGTTGCATCAAATATCATTTATATTTTATCTAATCGCCGAAATAGTAATACTATAATGATAATAAATACTCTTAAGTTATTTGTTTTACAACATGTTTCATATGCAGACCTTATTTTCCTGTTCCATGTTATAATAAACCATTTTCAGTGGTACCGCTGAGAAAGAGTCATTTTTTTTGGTCATGAAAAAGTAGGTAAAGGTCATGGAGAAGTCATGGAGAAGTCATTGAAAATCATTGGTGAAAAAGTGTATGAACCCTGAATCTACATTATCCCTCTTTATTTCTGTCTCTATTCACTTGTTTTGTCACAACTAATCTCTCCTAGTCTGTGTTACCTAATTCTCCTTCTCTCTTCACTTTCTGTCTCTTTCACTGTATTCATGTCAGATTACATCATAGACTTCCCTGACCATCTGTCCCCCCAAACCAGGCTTTTAAACATTCATTTAAACTCTTCAACTTTATCCAGCAGCTCCCTGCACCTAAAAGAAAAAAGGAAATGTAATCTTCTGCAAGAGTTTTTATCGCAAGTCCTCTAAGAGACAGAAAGAGTACATTATATAAGCACAGGTGTTTTATAATGGAATCCAATACTTCGATCCTTGAAGTTAGTGTCGGCCATATTGAAAAAGGGGGCTGCATTTCCCTGGTGAGATGAAATAGGGGGAAATACCCCAAAAAGTATAGAGAAGAAAACAAGACAGAGAGGAAGATTGAACATTTGTCTGGAGCAGAATCGGACAGTGACAAATCGTTTCAGTTTCTTCTCTTCACCTTCCTCCATTCTTCACTTTCACACCGATGCTGTAAAATGTCTTGATCGAAGAAAGGAAATGGGTTTCTGGTGCTTGTGCTTTTGGATATAGATATGGTGTTGTAACATTTATGTATAACCTGAAATACAAGTCTGGTGCTCTGTATTATTCTATTGCCCTTCTGACATCCTATCCTATCCTAATAACAGCTTTGTCTGTGAAGCTGAATCCTGATTTATCCTATTCCTCCCGGACATAAAAGCTCTATGGTTGGACAAAATATGTTAACAAACACCAATGAGCAAACTGCTGAGGAAAATCAAAAAGACATACAACGTACAACAAGTGTTAATCCACAGCTGAAAATAGTGCCTAACACATTGATTGTTTACTCTTATTTTAGTAACATCTGTCAAAGAAAACTACAGCTCCAATGTCTTTAGGAACTTATCTATATTTGCGATCCATTTTAAAGATGTCCACCTTGAGCAGAGTTGAATGGGCTTTACGCGGAGTATAGATGTTGGAGTGTGTTGTGAGATGGACGGATGTTTAAACGTCCTTCAGTCAGACACCAACCCAACCAGTTAGTGACCAGACAGTCAACCAGTGAGACAATCAATAATGCTTTCATTTATCCATCCATCACAGCAACAGAGTGTCTTCCACTTAATCTGTCCTCTCTCTTTCTTTCTATATCTCCTCCCTCCATCTGTGTTAACAAGTAGGTGTGTAGGCGTGTTATCTCCGAGGTGAACTAGCTGTATTCAAAAAGGAATCTTCTTCTACTGGATCATACCGAGCAGGTCATAGTTCTTAATTTTGACTAAATGATTAGACTTTATAATTCTGCATCGATCAAAGTCCCCCCTCCAGACATGTTAGGCCACAAAGCTCCATTTTAATCCGGTTTTGTCCTCTGCTGATTCACTGTTTGAGTTATATTGTGAAAACGGCATGAAGGGTGGTAATTGTGCAGAGACTTGTGATTCCACATGACACTCAGAAAATGCAGTGATTGATTTCTAGCTAAGTCATTCATGGAATATAATAGTATGTTATTCTTAGATTCTTATTCTGGTGACATGAGGACCCCCCTCGAGATCTCCTGAGGGAACCAAACCCGACGTATACACTCCACTGCCTTTATCAATACAGACATATTTCACTGCTGTCATCGCACCAACAATCAAAGCCTTTTGAAACTTTTGCATTGTCAAATTTGTCCTCTTGCCTCTCAAACTTTTCCCGCTTCAAAGAGTGAATCTGAGTGTGTTATTAAGCATCAGAACAGATCAAAAGCTCTGATAGCTATTGGCAGAGTGGCGGAGTGGAAAATGATTAAAGCAATGAAAACAAACCTGTGACAAACAAGCGGATTTGAACTCTAATGAGTCTGGAGTGTTTTTGTAAGACACCAAGGACTCAAATGCACCTTAATGTACCCAAGGAAAATATAATATACAATATTAAAACAGCAAAATACTCTACCGGCCTTCATAGCTGTGTACTGTAACATAAGGTAGATGCAGTTGTAGTATCTCGCATCCCCCACACATTTTCAGAATAAACAATAAATCAGTGTCAACACAGGTTCAAAGCACAGAATACATTTTAATACCTTTAAGCTCTCTCACTCTTCTTCCTCTTTTGGTCTGGCTCACTCTCTGTTGCCCGAGGCACACTAAGACCCAGCTTTGTAAATGTCAGAGAAAGCGGAGGCCATCAGTCTTGCAGCGGCGTAAATACTGGCTGCTGTTTATCAAAGGTTACACCCAGCCGGGGTCACATTGAAAAATGTTCTTTACAACACCTGTAGTTTAACCACAATCACCACTCCAACCTGACGAGTTAAAGACACGCTCACCGGTTATATCGTTCCTCACGTTACATTTTAAGATTAGCACGCTTCATGTTGACTGTTAATCATCTTTATGGCTGTCTGGATAATGAGGATTTACTATTGTGTGTGTGCAACAGCCTCCAAATCACCCGAGGCTGGGGCAGACGGCCATGTTGGCTGAGAACGACAGTCACTGTAAAGTACTGGAGAAATCCGATAGGCCCTTAGAAACAAGTACGTGTGTGTGTGTGTGTGTGTGTGTGTGTGTGTGTGTGTGTGTGTGTGTGTGTGTGTGTGTGTGTGTGTGTGTGTGTGTGTGTGTGTGTGTGTGTGTGTGTGTGTGTGTGTGTGTTGTGTGTGTGTGTGTGTGTGTGTGTGTGTGTGTGTGTGTGTGTGTGTGTGTGTGTGTGTGTGTGTGTGTGTGTGTGTGTGTGTGTGTGTGTGTGTGTGTCCCATAAGTCTTGTACGATCCAGTAAGTCCAGACTGGAGGTCATTGATCCTTCACCAATAAAGCCTCAGCTGCCAGGGTCACATAATACGCCATCGATCGTCAACAGAGAACTACTTCTTAGCCTGCAGCTGGCCTTATTTGACCACCAGTACTTCAGTTTATTCAGCAACACACTCGACTATCACCTTGACTGTTATCTATATTTAAATTGGGATAAGCACTCTGTTGCATTAGGATGAGAATTAATATCTGAATTGTGAAGATTACTGATAACTGCAATGGCAACCGATATGGTTCACTTTCATGCTTTGCTGGATGAGTCTGATATAAAAGGTCTTTGTGTGATTTTTGCAATGAAATCCTCCATCTGCGTCGATTCAGAGCCACACAGGGCCATTACTCTGCGCCAAAAATCTCCTCGGGTTTCACCTCTGAAACCTCAGCAGTTCTATTCTGAGATGTTTGATGCCTGGCTGCCTGGAAAACAATGCCATTATAGTGTGTGTGTGTGTGTGTGTGTGTGTGTGTGTGTGTGTGTGTGTGTGTGTGTGTGTGTGTGTGTGTGTGTGTGTGTGGTGTGTGTGTGTGTGTGTGTGTGTGTGTGTGTGTGTGTGTGTGTGTGTGTGTGTGTGTGTGTGTGTGTGTGTGTGTGTGTGTGTGTGTGTGTGTGTGTGTGTGTGTGTGCGTGTGTGTTACAAGCCCCATCTATCTGTATTGTAACATTATAGGTGGTATTTTGACATCCCCAAAACAATAATAGCAAGGAAAGAGACTTTATTATCGATGGTTAATATTTGTGTTGTTTATTTATGTGTAGTTCTTGAATACGCAATGAAAATGTGAAATACAGTATATTTTTCTGCAAGGCCCTTAATGTCAAACTTTAAGACCCTGATGCCACATATTTCAATCTTGTATATGTCCATACTATATGTCGTTGTCCATATTTTTGTAATAATCTGTGGAATAAATTATATTAAATGTCATAAAGCCGACATTCATTTTTCGGCCAGTTAGACGCAGTGCAACAAGATCTTAACACAACATTTGCAGCACCTTTTAAAGTTGATATGGCTGACATCTATTACACTTAAACAGTTGAGGTTGTCACTCCAGCTGAGATATAAGACAATTCCTATTTGCCAGATTTTCTCAAAATGAAGTTGGATAAGTGGGGTATGAAAAACCACAAAGACTTCTAATGTTAAACACAAATTGAACATCTGTATCTTCATTTGTTAGCGGCTGGTTTGATACTAAATACCAATTTGTTGACTATCCACACGTCTGCAAGTTCCCCGCAGACTTCAGAGGACAGATTAACTTTAATGAGGCCTCAGGCAGACAATTTAAGAGCATTATGAAGAGGGGGTTCTTTACTACATGTGTTAACTGTTTGGTTAGAGGTTTAGTGTTCATTTGAATGTCACTAAAACATCCCTCTGGCTGTGTTTAGTAATGTTTTTATTTAGTGAGCTAAAGTGGGAAAGAAGAGCTGAACTCTGGGAGCAGATGGAGTGATAATTATGGAGATGCTAATGAAACCGATCAAAGGGGAAGCAATTGCTCAGTTGGTTGCACTAACACATGCACATGCATACTATACTCATATACAAAGCAAAAATGCATTGGTTTTCGGTATTTTGATACAAAGAAGCACAACTAGGGAAGATTTGTATTTATGTGTACCCTTTCTTACTTTGCTGAGTCACACACACACACACACACACACACACACACACACACACACACACACAATTAAAGAAGTCAGTGACTGTTTTAAAAAGTATCAAATGCATCTCTATATGTATATTTGATGTTGAGGTGCATTTGTTTATTAACTTCTTTAAGAAATAGACTTGTACTTGTTGCTAATCAGAAATCTCTTTTGATGCAGGTGGTAAAAACACATTTCCTTTTTGGTTTAGAAAGAGAAATGTCTCTTCAGTGTTGTTTTTCTTCTGATCTGACCAAATGCTATTAGTAATCTGCTAATGGCACCCTGGGTCCCTGACCCATTTCAATTCAGTCAATACATAAAGAAGACATATTCAATCGCGAAGTTAAACAAATATTTTCACTTTTTCTTTTGGCCTTTCTAGATGGTGCTTCCATAACGACTCTATGTCAGAGTACATTTAAATGTTGACATAAATGATATGGAAAGAAGTCAATTTTTAGTTGGCTCTCTTTCTCTGTTGTGTCATTTTAAATGCCAGTAAAGCCAATAACACAATGCAGCTGTTCTCATAATGAGAATTTATATTCATGCTGTCAGACTAGTTTATGCTGTGAGCATAAAATTATGTTTCATTGCGGCAGACCAGAATGTACTCTTCACCTTGGTAAACTGGCAGGTTTTATGAGCACAATCAAGTCCACATGTCCGTTTTGTTATTGCCAAGGCAAACAAAAAAGTAATCTGAAGAACAAGGACAACTAAAAGGTGTATATATAACAGTATCATCAAATAATCTTTTAGAGCAGGAGGTGTTAACCCTGTCTCAATGCAGGTGATGGATGTGATTCACAGTTTTGTTGTTGGCCAAAAGACAGATGTCCTCATCCTCAGAAGAAGAGATGCGCCTGTTTTTCTGTGTTTTATAGGAGAACTTTTCAATAACAACTTGCAACATGAGTGTGGATGCAGTCAACTCAATGTTTTGAAGCCTATCTGCCTCACTGTGGACATGTTCCAAGTTGTGTCTTCTCCCAGGACATGTGTCTCTAAGCAAGACAGGCAATAAACAAGCCCGTCAGTGGGAGGTGTGTGTGTGTGTGTGTGTGTGTGTGTGTGTGTGTGTGTGTGTGTGTGTGTGTGTGTGTGTGTGGTGTGTGTGTGTGTGTGTGTGTGTGTGTGTGTGGTGTGTGTGTGTGTGGTGTGTGTGTGTGTGTGTGTGTGTGTGTGTGTGTGTGTGTGTGTGTGTGTGTGTGTGTGTGTGTGTGTGTGTGTGTGTGTGTGTGTGTGTGTGTGTGTGTGTGTGTGTGTGTGTGTGTGTGTACGTGCGCGTGTGTTGGAGAAGAGAAGTTGCCAAGTCACGAGTTGTTGTTTACCGTCCAGACGAAGGTCAAATATTCTCTAAATCTTTTTCGCAGTACTTAAGTCTCAGTCTTGCTCACACATACGTCAACACACACAAACACACTCCCACACGCACACACATTACGTTATTACAGTATCCATCCTACACATCATCTCAGAGCCTCATCTCTTCTCTCGCTGCTCACGGCAGCATGATATGTTTTGAATATTTCACTTATAATTGTATGTCGACATAAAATCAATCAAACAGGAAATCATTGTTTAAAGTAAATAAGAAAATAAATGGAAGTTTCTTAGTCTGTGGAAAATATTTCACAGTGAATACACACATTTTGCTACATCAAAACCATCACAAATCAGATGTAAATGTATTTAGACATTTTTGTTGACTTAATACCCTCATTTCAATCTTATATTCAAGTTGGTATCCGTCTGCCCACCTACAGATATAGCCTACAGCTAAACAAAGGTCTTTCGGGACAGATTCACTACAAGAAGTCTGCAAATGTCGTTTTTAAGTGTACTACATTTTCTTTGAATATCTTAAAATTCACAATTCTGAAAACACTGATTTAAACAGCTCAGCCAATGGATGTGCTGAGTTAATGTGCTGAGGTGTCATCTCCTATGTATTTAACATGACGTTGAGTTGACACACACTTTTCTTTAAGTGTCACCCTTGACTCCACTAGCATGTATAAGTATGAGACAGTGTTGCCGAGGTAACTGGCAGTATATCTAAGTTTATGTGGGAGAGTGTGACCTCTGTCCCAGGTGGGTGTTGGGCTGTGATTGACAGGTGTCCGGTGACATCAGGGAGGAATCCAGTGCTATGTCACAACATGCGCCTGTCACTGTCACATAATGATGATGCTAGTTATTCCAAGAGTGAGACTTGCAAAGTGTGTGTGGGTGGAATGACAAGTTTCCACCTTCTTGTGCTGTGAAAATGTCCCTCACCAAATCTCCCAATATATAAGTAAAAAAATATATATGTAACAAAATGGCACGCATAGGAAAACTGATTGGGTTTAAAAATACATTAAATATGTTTGGTACTATTAACACAGTAATGTCTGCCTTTCTGCAAATACAGCAAATAACCCCTTCTGCATTTATTTAATTAAGAAATATAAAAACTGGTAATTAATTAAAGTGGACCTATCATGCTATATTATAATAATATAGTGTAGGACCATACCTATATAAGGCATATTTATACTTTTTTTTTTTCAAAATACCAAACAGATCATGCATGCCCAATTTGCACTTTTTTACCCCTGTTTTTGCAAGGGCTTATTCTGTGAGAACAGCACCATCTACAGGCCTGGCATATGTACTACAGCGTCTCCAGCGCTTTCGAACGGCAATGGCCGTGGCTGTCTCCTCCTGATTGGTGGAGTTGGCCCAATAGCCGTAGCGCCACTGTCCTGACGTCAGGACAGTGTTCAAATCTGGATCAGTTTTTATCAGATCCGTTGCAGCCCCTTTTTTAGAGATTTGGGTATGGAGGAAAATAGAGAGGGTTGTGTTTTCTGACACTTGGTGAGTTCCCTGGAACACCGGGGACACATATTCATGTATAAAAGACGTACAAAAGTGCATTTTGCATGATAGGTCCCCTTTAACTTTTTGCTGGACCTAAAAACAACTTATAGGAGAAATTGGGATTTGGCTAGCTTAATTGGACATTAAAACTGAATATCAAGGTGCTCAAATGTGCCTGTGCGTGCTCTTAATTTCCACTGATAAAGCAGAAATACTCAAAATAGGTATAAAATCAGAGGTTTCTCCGGTTTCGCTTGTAAGTGTAGTTATTATCTACATTTGAGTTGATCTAAATATTGAATTTAAATGATGGTCATAGTAAGATTTCATAGCTTGTCACAGCTAAAGGCACTAAAATCTTTCAAGCTTCAGAGATGCAGCTCAATATTTCTATCTTTTAATTTAAATGTGTGCAGAGAGGATGCAACAAGAACAAAGCGCTCTTATGTGGGAGTCAATAGAAAATCAAGTAATCAAAATGCAAAACTTAAACAATTAACTAAGAATGGCTAAATCCAATTCTAATTTATTTATTTTAATGCAAGATTGGTTTGAGCCAGTCGAATCAATACAACGATAGAGACTATTCCTGATCAATGCAGAAGCTAATCTATCAGCCCGGGCGCTGAGGGAATGAACTGCCTGTCAGGACTGACATTTAGAGAAGAGAATAAAACCCCAGCCTCGAGCTAGAATTCACTTTTATTTTAATTGACCATCTTTCTTTGAAGGTCCATGAGCTGAACGGGCACTCTTAACACACATGATGTGATGCATGGGTATGAGGACACAACTAGCTCACACACGCAGTATATCACACATCCCCCACACACATGTACTTCAGAAATACATTCATTCATCTGTTTGCAACTCACATATATCGTATATATCAATATTCCAATTACTGTAGACCAGGGGTCACCAACCTTTTTTAGGGTGAGGGCTACTTTAAAAAAATAAAACAAGTCGGGGGCTACTTTTACTTTTCTTTTCTTTTTTTGCGGTGTATATATTTAGCACATTTTAACATTATGATATGCTGACCTTTAACCTTTGTTTGCTGTTTGGGTCTGTGGGACCCGTTTGCAGTGTTTACTAAAAGAACATGTATGCCATCTAATTATTTTAACCTGCTTTATTTGGGGGTGGACGGGCCTCACCTCCTCCAGGGGGGTCCTCACCTCCTCTAGGGGGGTCGGGGGGCATGCACCCCCAGGAAGATTATTTTTTAATGTTGAAGTGAAATGCATCAATCTGGAGCACTTTGAGCACAACATGAATGTATGGATACAGCTCTCAACACTCAGATGAAAGGGAGCTGTATACTTTTCAATAATCCAAACATCTTTAGAATATGATCACAACCAATAACAAATCATTTAAACTGGTTTATTCTTATCTTATGTTACCTAGTTAGCATTCTTTCTTTTTATGTATGCTTATTTTACTAATCACTCTCCTTTCAAACTGTTTTTTGATTTTTTTTACTGTCCTATAGTACACATTGGAATGATTTCTTACTTTATCTATATTAAATAGATAAAGGTATGCTCTCCCTAGCTCTCTCTCTCTCCCTCCCTCCCTCCCCCCAGCTCTCTCGCTCTCTCTCTCCCCCTCTCTCTCCCCCTCTCCCTCCCTAGCTCTCTCTCTCTCTCTGTCTCGCTCGCTCACAGAGGCTGTGAGCTCCTCCGTGGCGATCGACGGCTTGCGTTAAAAAAAATAAATAAACATATTTTTAAAGTGGGGGGACACAAACGGGATTTCGAAAAGTGGGGGGGACATTTCCCCCCTGTCCCAGGTGGAAATTACGCCATGCGTGTGTGTGCGTCAAGTGCAATAAAGATATGCAAGTTGCAACACACAGAGTAAAACTCTGCCCCCCATGTGTTGTATAGGCTGCATGATAGGCTGCTCAATGGGGCTGATGTGTTGTGTAGATTCTGCCAGAAGGAAAATCAGCGGGGAGGTGCCACATTGCTTTTCTTCCAGACTGCAACGCTGGTCCCGCAAATCAAGCAAGAACGTGATTGGTAGATATTAATTTTGGGGGTGGGGGGGGAGGGGTGTTAGATAGATATAGAGTTGTAGTAAGTAGATAGAGTTTGCTATGATTTAGGTTTCGTTTATGCATAGGGTAGATTCTTTTAATTACATTTCCTTTTTTGTTTTGTGTATTTTATACATTTTGGATTTGCTTGGCGAGCTATTTTTAGAACATGCCCCGCGGGCGACTCACGTTGCCTCTGCGGGCGACCAAGTGCCCGCGGGCACCGTGTTGGCTACCCCTGCTGTAGACTATTCTGCACAGTTTCTATCATATTCTGGTTCTATTATATTCTATTTTATGTTTTACTTGTACTCACTGTTGGAGGAGCCTGTGCCCTAAGATTATCATTGTCATAACTACACTGTAGCTATGCACACATGACAATAAAAGCCTTTAAACCTTGAAAATACACTCTTAAAAGTATATGCACATTTAGAATAGTTGAATATCCCACCACACACACATCGTTTTCTTGGGTAATGAGCAGGTGAGACAAGTCAAATGGCAACAGTCAATCAATGTCTCATCAACGACCCCCGGTGAACTCTGATCCGACCTCCCACCCTGGAGAGGTGTTAATAGTGTGTGAGAGAGACAGGGATAGTAATGGGGCAATGTGCTGTTAATAGTAATCACCCTCATGTTAACCTCATAACCTGTACTTCAGCTGTTTGGATCAGCAAATCTATTTGTAACTATATTTCCACTAGACTATAAAGTGTATATGTATGGTACATTTTGGAAATGTGTCATGATGCAAAGATAACAGGAGTTTTCAAAACGTTCACTAGCTTTGACAGCAATTTTGTATTCATTAAAGGGGCCATTTTATGCTCATTTTCAGGTTCATATCAGTATGTAGTGTCTCTACTGTGACATATCTCCATGCTTTAATGTTCAAAAAGCTCTTTATTTTTCTCATACTGCCTGTCTTTTCACCCTCTGTCTGAAAACAGAGCCCAGTCTGCTCTGATTGGTTAGCTGGGAACTTTGGGATGCAGACCATTTACATGCACAAAAACCTATATAACACAGAAAAGGGAAAACCCAAATATGCTTATTAGGGCCCCTTTAATACATTCATAGAGTGATAAAAAGATCTATGTTAGCCATTTCCTACTTAAAATACTATCTTAATATATCTATCACTATTTTATTTTATTTTTTTATTATGTTTTTCCTTAACCATCTATGGCACACTAACTGTAGAGGCTGTCTGTTGCCGCGGGGCAGTGAAACACTCAAACATTTGTGAAGGGCAACCACTGCAGGAGCAGTGTGTGTGTGTGTGTGTGTGTGTGTGTGTGTGTGTGTGTGTGTGTGTGTGTGTGTGTGTGTGTGTGTGTGTGTGTGTGTGTGTGTGTGTGTGTGTGTGTGTGTGTGTGTGTGTGTGTGTGTGTGTGTGTGTGGTGTGTGTGTGTGTGTGTGTGTGTGTGTGTGTGTGTGTGTGTGTGTGTGTGTGTGTGTGTGTGTGTGTGTGTGTGTGTGTGTGTGTGTGTGTGTGTTTTATTGCAAGCCAGTTGTAATGTGCATTACTGTTACTGATGTGATTGCTTTCCATGCCGTTCTCCCTCTCTGCTACAGGCCAGCGAGAGCAGCCAAATGTTAAATTCACCCTGTGATTATCACTGTTATGAGGATTCAGAGCTGATAGGTGGGAGGTGTTTATAGCCAGCAGGTCCAGTTTTGCATTTGGCCTTATAGTGGGGTTGGATTTAATGCAAACAAAGGCTCCATTTAACAGTAATCAGAGTAAGACAATAGCTCAATTATAACATTACGTTACGTCTGCAGTGCCTCAGAGACCTACATCCAGTTTTTCCGTCCTTTCTTTTCTGCTTGTGTGATAGAAGAAAAAAATGAATTCCACATGCGGCAAGCAAGAAAGATTAAGCAAAGACCTACTTTATATTCTGCTCAGCCAAGTATTTCCAGCTAGATAGCCCGGTCCTTCATCTTTAAAATGCCAAGCGGACTGAGTGCTGCTCATCTGAGAAAGGTTGTGATCTGAGTTTAAGGTTAATGTATCGTGCAGAATGACTGAGGATGTGAGATGGGCACAGGATGGTGCCAACTTTGGCTATCATCTGGGAAAGGATGTTTTTATTTGACATCTGCAGCCCTGCTGTACATTGCTCTTGGCATCTGGGTGTCAATTGAGGTGCTCAGCCCTTAGCAGAGGGGATGATTACTTCAGACACCCTAAATTGCTAAATGTCTCTTCTCATCTCCCTCACTCTGATTCCTGCCCCCAGATCTGTGATAGATAAGGCTTTTAGTATTTTGCATGCCAGCCTCTGCAGAGTGTTAATCACATTTTAACATATTGATTAGGTCATGCAGCGCCTGAGGAATTACTTATTATAAATTATCAATGAAGTTGTACACCTGTGCTCCATCATGCAAAAGGATTACTTGTGGCATTTTGATGTTAAGTTTGTTCGTTTTTCCATATTTTCTTCATATTTATGAATTTGTGCCTCCACAATAAATTATTGCAGACACTTAGGTTGAAGGAAATAAAGGTTTATATTCCATCATGTTTATTCAACAGATCTGCAAAGATGTTATACATGGGTGTTGCTTCCTTTATGTCATGTGCTTTCCTGCAGAGCACAGATTAGACGAGACACATACACCAGTTGTTTATGTGCATGCCAAAACGCTTCCCTGTGATTGGTCGACCTCTCCTTGACCCCCCAGCCAGTCAGATGGCTCCCTCAGGGTCCATTTCATCAGGCTAACCTCAGATCAGCTCTGTCACAATCTCTCTTGTATCTCCTCTGGTCCCCAGTCTCCTACCTATGTTTTATCACTCATTGTCCTGGTCTCTCCATTGTGCTCCTTCTCTGCTGGTCAAAATGTGTTTTATACTGTAGCATCGTCACAGTGTAGTTGGATCTTTATGTTTCTATATCATCTCATCAATCAACCTGTCATCCTATTTTTACTCCACGATCTATAGTCCTTTATAAAGGCATGTGTGTGCTTAAGTTCGGTTACCTTTAATGAGTCTATAGATCAGTTTTCAGTTTTTATGTAATGTGTATGTGCGTTTACGACTGCCTGCTGCCAAGTGTCAGGCATGCATGTTGTGTCGGATTTCATTCCTGTTTTCCGGGTAATAAAACGTGTGTGTATCTATGAAAGTGAGAGTGTGTGTGTGGAAGATCAACTCTGCTTCCGCTGAGTAAGAGATACATTTCAAGTCGCCTCTTGTCATTAAAGTGCCGAACATTCAGACAACATTTCTGTGACTCCGAAACAAATCCCTGACCTCAGAAGTATCTATTCCACGGACTAAGTTTAGTCGGAGTGACTTGAACAAGAGGGAGACATGGAGGGATAGATAACCAGATGAAATATCGGCTTATAATAAAACTCAGAGGCGAAAATAAAAAAGCATTTATTGTCTTATTTATTTTTAAGAAGCAGAAGGCTCAACTTGGTCTGTCACTGTCTACAAAAACAAATGCTGGCCCTTTTCCTGTACAAATTATGATGCTCTCTCTACCCTCCCTCCCTCCCTCCACGTCTCGCGCACAGCGGTGCGGACCTCGGCAGTCACTTGTTCACATAACATGGCACCTTACAGTCCCATGTTATGCCAGATTTTCTTGGCTTGTTTGATAGTGAGTAGTGGTGATGAACAAATGACTAAACTGCCAGTGCCTCAAGTTTACAGCTAATTAGCCAGAAGACAATAACACATATAGTTAACTAAGGTAGGCTACTAGCTAATGCATAAGTTAGCTCAAGGTTTAGCTAAGGCAATTTATCATGGGCATACAGGCTAATGTACTGTACTTAAGGGGAGACTGACACTAAAGGTGAACACAGTCAAATGTGTATCTAATTACGTCGTCACAATCGTCACATTGATATGCAAATTAGGTGTTAACTAGGCCTAATTAAAATGCGCTAATTTGCATGCAGTTACCAAGGCATTGCAGGTGAAAAGGATATAACAAAAAACAAACATAAAAACATATCACCTCACAACTTCCCCAGATAGTTACTGTCAGTATTTTCCCCTGAAATGTTATGTTTAAATGCAGATTAGCTTGAAATCTATAGATGAATTCAGACATGGTATACACCATTTAGGCTATGTGTTTTTTGGAAGTTTTCTTTCCATTAGAGTGAAAGAAAACATAGAAGCAAGATAGACCAAAATAACAAAATGTATAGTACATGAAAAAACGATCTTTTTGCCTGTAATGTCCTTAGACAGTAACTTCATCATTTTGATTGTTGGCTGCTCATTTAGTAACTATTAATTGTACTAGTTTGTTGTCTGCTCTTGTGCGTAGTGAATACTAAAGAAGGCCATTGTCTCTGTATTGACTGATTATTTTGTAGAATTCTGTTGAGTATTAAACAATTGCGTGAGTGTGAGGGTATTAAAATAGATTGGTCAGTAAGTCAGAGATGTGTAACTATATTTAACCTTTTTTTTACATTTTTTTTTTATAAATGATTATGGGAAGTGCCTTTTTTCTCACTTGAGCACCCGCCCCCCAAAATGTCTGTGCACGTCCCTGACACCCATGCATACATAAATAGAGACTGCCTAATTAACTCCCATGCATTTAGATAAATCAATATTGATTCCTTTAGAGACATCAAGGCCACAATAATATATTTTCTGCATCTCCTCTTGCCTATCTTCTGGCTGATTAACCTCGCCTCTAGCTGTCAGCAACCATCTGTGATAAAGAACAGAAAGAGATGAAGGAGGATGGAAAGAAGAGAGAGATATGACTGTTTATCTTCCCCCGACTGTCAACTGTATACATTACCTTATAGGGAGAGGGATCAAAATGTCATTTGTTTGTATGCATTGGCCATATATGGGCATAGCAGAAAGTGCTGATGTACAGTGTATAGGAGAACCTATACATGCTGTGATATAGTCACTACTTTTTTGCAAAACATCGGCAATAGTCAATTTGTGATATTAGCATTTTTAGTTTTGGTGTTTTTTTATTTATTTTCTATTCAAGTAATGTTTTGTGTAAAAGGTTAACCCTCCACAAAAACTAGCAGGCATAGTCAAAACACCAATATCTCATATTCAGTCAGGTTACAGCACCGCAGAGGAAAAGTGGACCATCCTTTCGGAAAGAAATTTGATTAAACATCATGACATTTCTGGCCCAGGTGAACCACTCTGATTTTTAATAATAAATATTAATATCAGCACTGGTCTTTTCAGGAAACCAGAAAGCTGAACTCATACAACTCTGTCAGTCAACTGGAAAGGAAATGATTGCCTGCTTTCTGACTAAATGTCTTCATAAGTCCACGAGTGAAGTCTTTTAACGTTAGTTTAAAAGTTATTTCAACTTTTTTTGGGTTATGTTTTCCGGGTAAATGTCTGATTCTGATTCTGCCAAAAATTACCTGTGTGACTATCCCATACATAATGCTTAGTTACTAAGAACAACACTCATACTAAGAAACACAATGGAGGTGCAATTTGTGCTACAGTCCCTTATATTGATCAGTTCTAGAGGGGCTTGATCCTACATTTCCCATAATGCAATTCAACAACATCTTTCTTTAGGCCTCTCTGCCTCCTTGATACTCACTAAACACACATACCGTATTTAATTTAGTCTTAATTTACATTATTTCATTTCATATTCTGTTCTTGTACATATTCCATATTCTATTGACATGGATATAGACTTTTTGAACTACTTTTTATTTTGTATTTTGTATCTTAAGTTCCCTTGGGTTTTTAGAAAAACAGTTGTAGCTCTTCAAAACTGCTAAAGAATACATTTGGGATTGATTAAAAGAAAAGACAAGACAAGAACGAGTTCTCCTCGCTGCTTCCCTCTCTCTCTCTATCTGTCTTTGTAAATATCCTGGCATCTGTAGGCTGAGCTGTTTAAGAGAAACCGGCAGTAAAGCCAGTAAACTGCCTTGGAAACGCCTTGGAAACCACGCTGGACACATGTTGCCGTGGAAACAATCCGGCCCCCTTCTCTCCTTCCCACTACAGTGCAAAGTGGACCTGCACACTGGCAGCACTATAACTAACCACGTCTAATAATTGAATATCATCTCTCTCCTTGTTTTCATTCTTTACTCATTCGGACCCTGATGGATTCAAATTGATGCGGATAATGGAAAGTGGAAAGAGAGATTGTTGGAGAAAAGACAGCTGGAGAAAGAAGAAAAGAGATCATTAAAGATACAAAAAGACAAGGAAGGAGAGGAAGGATAAACAAATTGGGAGTAGAAGATGTTTTGTCATCATGGCAGTACTCTGTAATTAACTTGGTTCATTGAGGTTTACTCACTCAGGTATTAAAGCGCTTGTAAGTGTTTTGTTGGAGTGTGCCAAAAAAGGTGTTTGAGTTGACAAAAAAGAGGACGACAAAGATATTACTGAGAGAGAGGAGAGGGGGGAAAACAAGACAAAGTAACCGTCATGGAATCATGCCATGAAGCTTTTTGAAGTGAACTCAAAACAGAAACAAAGCGAGGTGGGGAGGAGGGAGGTGAGTGGACCTCTTCACTTCATGCCAATAAAACTCAATTGGAAATTGGAGGGGAAATGAAGGAGATTTGGAATGTGTGTGTAAGCTGCAGAAAGAGAGGCTGGCTTTGCCAACTGGAATAGTGTGCCATGGAGTTAATCAGCCAAGAAGAGGAGGAGGAGGAGGAAGGAGGAAGAGGAGATCTACTGAATCTGTAGATGGAGAGGAAATGTCAACAGGAGGAAAGAGAAAGAGGTTTTTTTTCCCCCTTAGAAGTTTGTAAAGGAAAATGGCAAAGAGCAAGCGTCCGGTATAAAGACAGTGAGCGTTATTGTATGGCTCGGGAAGCGGTCGGCCATTCGCTTTTCCCCTGCCCTCTTTTGTGCGGTCAGAGTATACTGCCGTTTCCTGCTAGAGAGTGAGAGCCAATCGCTGCAGGTCACACATTCATGTTTTAAGAAAGCTTCAAGGAGGAGAATCTGCTACGTTGTTATCTAAGCATTCATTGTACTGCTCTTTGATTAACACGTCGTCTCTGTTCTGTTATGAACTCATTCTTCAGATTTATTTTTCTAAATAAGAGGGCATTGTTTGTTGTTTTTTACCACATCTTTTTGTAATCAAAGGATGCATTTTTTTAGCCATGGCATAACAGGCTCAAGTTTTACCTTTAAACTCTATCTTTGGTCTCATTTCAAAAGCCTCAAATGTTGAGGTTTAAAAATGACAGGATTGTGGTTTGGCTTGGAATAAGTATGTGCGTTACTTTCTTACATTACATTGCATTTAGCTGACGCTTTTATCCAAAGCGACTTACAATAAGTGCATTCGACCAAGAAGATACAAACTTGAAGAGAACAGAATCATATAAGTACATCAGGTACTTAACTTGACTTAAATTCAAAATAGGTCAACATTGATTTTGGTTTATCATGGGACATAAAAACCAGTGACCTTGGTTCCTGTGTTTGACCATCCATTCATCCTGATCTCCTTCCTGTGGCGGACTTTAATTCAAACATATTTCCGTATAATGTGGGCATTCATGTGTCCTCCACCATAATGGATCCTATATTGGATTTCCATTTGCATTGTTTCCATGGTTTTTGGCACTTTCATTTATCTCAAAATCTGCAATGTTAAGAGGTTGTGTTAGTGTAGTTCTGTAAGATCAGGCTGTGAAATGTCGATGAAGACGTCGGTTTGATTGACAGGTGATCTTTGCAGAAACATCACAGACATAAGTTTTAGGGTCAAGACATAGATCGGAAAAAATAAACTGTTTTCTGGTTCACAGAATGCAGTACATGTTCTTGTCGTGAGCTATATCAAAGTAATCTGTTAGTTCCTGACCCCGGTTTCACCAGCTGCCCCCTCCTATAGTCTACACTGTATTAAACCCACCTTTACTTACCTTACACACACACACACACACACACACACACACACACACACACACACACACACACACACACACACACACACACACACACACACACACACGTACACACTGACTCCAGTGGGTACGGCGTGTAATCAGAAAAAGCGTGGGAGAAAATAGAAAGGAAGAAGTGTAGAATAGCAAAAGCACATGCTCACATAAAACTACAGGCACATACATCAAACACACACACCCCCCCCCACACACACACACACACACACACACACACACAGACACACACACACACACACACACACACACACACACACACACACACACACACACACACACATTGGTGAAACAGGGGGGCAATCAAAAGCAGATTGAGAAGTAAAATGCTTTCTTGCTGTTTAAATCCATTCTATATTATGCAGAGAGTAAATCACCTTTTCATCCCTAAAACCTTTTTGGTGACTCTTAGGCAGGGTTGGGTGGCAACTAACTCTTGTAATAGCATTGCATATGTCAAGTACATAAATATAGCAATTATCTAAACCTCTAAAAATGTCATTGTAAAGGTACAGAGCATGGGAGTGAGCAAAGAGAGAAAGAATACAAACACATTTACAATTGTTTTCGCATGTGATAGTATTTGGTCCCTCAATTTCATTAAATGTCTCGAATGATTTGTGCACACTAGATAGTAACTCAAGGCCTCAATTTAATGACACTTTTCCACGTTTTTGTTCATTTCTGCACATGAGATAAGTGTATATACAGTCGCCACCGCTCTTAACTGGAGTGATGTTGCAAGCTGTCAAGCCGATTACTAAAGGCAGATCAAATGGTTATGTTTTTATAATGGGCAACTGACTCAGAATAACCACAGTGCGTCCTGGGGAGTAATGTTGATGTATAACACATGTTCGTCTGCACATGTAGGAGGAAAATGTGAATCACTCCAACTTGTTCACTTATGACTCCCTTAG
Organism: Trematomus bernacchii; assembly: GCF_902827165.1. NCBI lineage: Eukaryota > Metazoa > Chordata > Actinopteri > Perciformes > Nototheniidae > Trematomus > Trematomus bernacchii. The sequence continues at coordinate 15,551,522 of NW_022987828.1, forward strand.
TCAGGCTGTTCCTGCCAGCCTGTTGCCCGGTGACAGTATCCTAAACTAAAACCAATAGGGTTGTCCTCCTTTTTGAATCACCAAAATGTGGCCTGTAGCTCCAGATATGTATTATAATAGTACACAGGTAGGCTGACCCTTAACCCTAACCCTAACAACGTCACCAGACCCTACTGTATAGGTTAGGAGGTCAATTTAGGATGACTAAGGTGGCATTAACAATAAGCATACAGAACAGTCTCGAGCAAGATGGTTTTGTTGTGGTAATGCATGTTTTTCATAGTGTAAAAACAATCAAAACACCATTTAAGTTGTGGTAGACCGCTCATTTCTCAAGAATTGTGAGGGAGAAGAAAATGTTGGTTTCAGATACGTCATAACTGAAGGAAATGTATTTATATGCATGTCCCAACCACTCAATATGACTCCTGCTGTTGTATTAGATACTCAGGAGAGTTTCTTTAAAAAAAGGCAATCTGGATGAGTCACAAACATGTTTTGAAAAAAAAATCAAGTAGAATGTTTCTCATGGTCTGATGGGCAAGAAATGAGGTCAAACAAGGAGAGACTTCAAGAAAAAGTCAGAGATGAACCTACAAAAGAAAAAACCCAGACAGTCTCCCCATCTGCGTTCAATTATTGAATAAAAGCACTCCCTTTATGACGGCCTTGGATGAAATCATCTGTCCTACTTCTTGACACCGACGTCCCGTTGTTTTGAGATGGAGAACAAATCAGAGCCCACACACACACAGGAGGAGGGCAGTTATTCTCAATGTAGGGTGGAGTGAATGTGCCAGACACGTCAAACTATACAAACTCAACTTGAGTGTCTTTTATGAAAACCTCCCCAGGAAATCCATGTCGTTTCATCATCATTCTGGGAGACTGTGAGAGGGGAATGAAAAGTTAGCTAGATTTAGAAAGCCAGGCACAAGCCAAGCCTATATTGAAGTACAAGTATAAAAACATATCCACCATGAACTCTCCAAGGAAAACATAAAAAGAAACCTATGCCAGTAGTTAAAAAGTACTTAAAAGCTTGTTTTGAAAACCTCCACTACAGAAAATATATCCTTTTAGTGTCACGTTTTTTTCTTTTGACATCTTATAGTTGCAGTGATTTCCTTTTAGTTTGCATTCATGCATCGGAAAAATGCTCTTTAGCATATTCCCCAAATGTACGTACAGTATCACATCACATCATCTGCATTTGATCAATTCTCAGTGCAGATACATATGTGTTAGTATCGTTGGTGTCAGTCCTTCAGATTGAATTCCTTCTAGAGCCAGCAAGTGCAGGAGTGTGTATGCGTACAATCCACTGGCTCTGGAGCACTCTTATGCCAGGCTGTAGCAGATGTTGTGTGTACACAGTATGCACTTTAGGTTGCTTTTGTATAAGTAGGTGTTACATTTAAAAAAAAAACTGATAAAGAAAGTCTCACATTTCTTTAGGCTAAGCCAATTATCTTCACACATTTTCTTCCAGTGCATGTTTTACATCCACTGCCGACATCAATTACCTATGCAGGAATAAGTGTGCCATTTAGGAAGTGATGCAGAAAGCACAATTATGTTTGGGGTGGTGCATGAGTTCATATGTTTGACATTAATGCCAATAACCACAGTCTTTTCCAAGACATACACACAACATAACAATACTGAATCCACAATGCATGAAAGCTTTCACAATTATATTATACTGTAGTTCAGTCAGACAACTCACGTGTTTCTTAATATGTTTATTAGAAGCAGCATATAGTTTGAGCTCGGGCCTCATCACTCCACAGATTTACAAAGAACATTGAGTGATGATTAGATAACTATCCCCCGAGCCTACAGGTGGAAGCTGGGGTGGAAGCTGGGGTGGTGGTGGGGCAGGCGAGCAGCAGCAACATGAAACACAGCAGCAGGAACATGAACGTAGCAATAGCAAGTGAACACAGCAGTGGCAGCAGCAGCATGAGCGAGGCAGAGGCAGGAAGACCTGGCAGCTTAAATAGAGCGGCATGTTTAGGAGAATGTGTTTGGTTGGTTGTAAGAGGGACGAGGCGCGTCACGTGTTAATGTATCATTGGTGCTCGAGTTGACTGCCTGAACTAGCTCGCAGGCTTCGCCCCATGTGTGTCAATGAAGAGGAGTTCACATGATGCATGATATTAACACATTTAAAACGTTGCATAATAATTCAGTACAGTTGTAGGATTGTAGTAATTTCTTCATATTAATTAAGTCATGAGGGAACTATACTTACAACTAATTTACATACAGAAACTGGAAAAAATGAATGACATTTACAAATAAACATGGACAGTGTTGTAAAAATTACCATATTCGTATAATCCCCAAAGCCCAAACAGCGTTGCCTCTGTAACAGAGTAAACACTAAATATTCTTTCTGAAGGGTATTTTTGTTTTTATTATGCAACTCTGAAGTTGAGGGAATAGTCTTGAA
>NW_022987828.1:15556479-15787944 GCF_902827165.1 Trematomus bernacchii
GCTCTCTGTATTAGGCTGTGTCGCACATAAGCCTTTACACTCCGGTTAATAAAATCACTGTCACGTTCACATTTGCATAAGTGCAGACAAACACACCGTCTTGTTCTCGGCATGTCAAACAGTGACTCTTAATGTATACGCTGATAAAACGCAAAGTGTGCACACCCACAGGCACCCATGCTGACACTCTTCCCAGAAGAATACACCATGTACGTATACAAACACACACTCACACTTTTTTTGTTTAGACTGAGACCGGAGTCCACCCACCAGCAATCTGTTCCTCACAAACAAATCAGTTCACAGTTTTAAAGGCCAGTTTCACACACACACACACCTCCCACTTTTCCAAACTCTCATTTAAACAACGTGTGGTACAAAAGACACATGTGAATATAGAAACACACACTCAATGGCTGTGTAAACATGTGTGGAAATATGTCATTTTTATCAGCACTTTAAATGTTAAAGGATTAAAATCATATCAACTCACACACACAGAGATAAACAGGTTTGTTCCGTCACTGTCATCGAAATCGGACCTGGTTGTCCTTTATCCCTCCTACTCCAAACACACACACACATACACACCCACACAAACACACTCACTGACCAGCTGAACGGCAGGATTTTCTTTCCTCAAACCTAAAATAAAGCGGTGGTTCCCAAACTCACATTTTCCGATCCAAATACGTCGCTAAGGCAGGTTGCCGAGGAAAGAGGAGTGACCGGGACAGCTGCCTGTGGTGCTTTACAACTTCCTGTGCATTTGTGTGTGTGTGTGTGTGTGAGGCAGGGGAGACACTTTGTTCATGTCAAATATGTGACATGCAACAGAAGGGCTCTTTGGGTAACCAAACACTGGCAACTTTGTTTTCTTAGCTGGAGCCTTGATAGAGTATGTGCTTAGAAACCTAGAGAGTAGACCTTTTAAATGGCAAATGGAAATAAAAAACCTACTAAAGAAAAAACAAGGGCTTTTACTTTGAAGTTCCTGTAGCTCAGCTGTAATTGCAGTCACACAGTTCATATAGGAATCACAGCAATATGTTTCTGAAAACAACCCAATGGTTCAATTCACATGTTAGTGACAAAAACATTATTTTGTTGATGATTTAAAGGGGACCTATCATGCAAAATGCACTTTTTGATGTCTTTTATACATCAATATGTGTCCCCGGTGTGTCAGGGAACTCACGCAGCGTCAGAAAATAAAACCCTCTCTCTTTTCCTCCGTACCCAAATCTCTAAAAACGGGGCTACAACGGAGCTGATCCAGATTTGCGTCCGATATGACGTCATATCTGAAATGTAGGCTGGCTTTACACCCACGGCCCTATCAGAAACGTTGCTATCAGAAACAATGCCCGACTGTTTTGGACGTAATATGGTCGGTGTTTACATTAGCATCGCTAACACTCAGAGCTAACCTGTACTGGAGAGCATGTGTGTGAAGAAGCAGGAAATAAAAAGGAACTCACCTTGTGGTATAACCGGCAAGAGAGAAAGCCTTTGAGCTCCATACTGTTTCAGAAATAATCCTTGATAATCCATGATATGGCGTTTCATCACGGCAGTGTTTAGTTTAGACAGTAGCTGCCGGGTCCCGCATGAGCTCAGCCCCCTCCTTTTTTATTTTATCAATTACATTTTTTAGCTTTATACCCCAAATCAGCACTTTTGAAACAGGAAGTGAAATAGAGGGATATGAGGCATGGCTAGAATGGATGATCTGTTTGGTATTTTGAGCAAAACACTTTATAGACATGTTTTTTATATATTTTTATATATCTGAGACCTATGCTATTGCCTGAAAATAGCATGATAGGTGACCTTTAAGATGTTTTTAGATGTTTTACATGTGAACTGTAGGATCGTACAGGTTTAGTTTTGAAACAGGTTCCTTGTGATCCAACTGATATTTATCTATTGCATATAGTTCAAGTTTTAAACAGTCTCCCTTTTTCCTTTTGAGTTTTATTTTGTATAATGTCCTTAATCTCTAGAACAAAACTGCCAAACATTGCCTCATATCTTTCCCTGTCCTGTTCCAGTGTCCTCTCTTCGGAGATAAACAATTTATTCTATGGTACAATGTTATCGTGGAACATGAGGGAAATGACGATCAGTTTAATGTTTATGAGCCAAATCATGTGATGTATTCCTTTAAAATGTAGCTCTGACAGTGCCCATTGTCTCAAAGCAGCATGGCAGATATTTAGGGTCCAAATTGTTGGAGTACTAGATCCAAAAACCTGCGAAATCATTTATTTTGCAAGGAAGCATGAGTGGAAATTCATGACAGAAACATGAACACCTTGATCAGCAAAAAGGGAAAGTGAAGGTCACCTACATGAGCAGACGGAGTGAAATCATATTTTGGCACATTCAGATTGGCAAAGGTGTGTGTTTGTAATTTATGATCCTGTCCATTACTTCAACATGACTCAGTCGAGATGTTTTTGAATAATCATTGGCTGTTTATTCAATAAATCTCTTATTTTTTTGGCTACTTCAAGGGAAGTTTTATTGAAATGTTTTGTAAACTCTGACAGGGGCCAAGCTTTAAAAGTGTTTGGGAAGGGAAGAGGAGATGGAGTGTGCTGAAGAAGTGTGAAGATCTGTCAAAGCCTTTTTTTCGGCTTTTTAGCAAAATCAGATAGAGGACATCTCTATGGAGACGCACATTTAGAGACATTGTGGCCCTTGGTGTAAAGGGTGTGTCGGGTTGTGTGTGTTTTTGAAGTCCTGCAGCTGAAATTCCTTCAGTGTGTGAAAGCATGCTGGTGTGACACATTGGTGAATGCTGCCATGCAAGTGTGATACCACCTCTGTGTGTGTGTCTGTGTGTGTGAGTGAGTGTGATGGTATTTCTATCCTTGTGAGGACCAACTTGACTTCTTATCGTTAAGAGTGAGGAGATTTTTTGAAAAGTTTTGACTTTTTTAATGATACACATGGTTTTAAGGCTACACATCTTCCGTCGCAGACTGAAACCCCACCTGTTGTGACTGCAACTTGGCCAATAAAATAAATTCTCTGTTCTTTATGAAGCACTTTGAAAGGGTTGGATTATTTAAAGTCAATGCAGCAGCATGTACAATGGTTTGGCTTACTGAAAGCTTATTTACCTTTGTGATTCTTGTTTTTTTAGTTTGTTTATCAGGGTTTAATGTGCTTATTCTAAATGGCTTTGGATAAAAGCATCAGCTAAATGAAAGAAACATAATCTTAAAGCCCAGACACTAACTTCATCAAATATCTAGCAGCCACGGAGGCAGATTGTTGCAATGCTTTACGTCACCTGCGTATGGGCTTAAAATGTGCACTTCAACACTCCGCCAAGACTGTGGAGAACAGCAAATACTTTCTGCGTAGCGTGATCAACCATGATCAACATTCATTAAGTGTCCCGATCACATGTTTCTCAAACACATGCATTTGTTTACTTTTCCCTCTAATTTATGATTTATAGATGAACATGTGATGAACAACAGACACACAACGAGACACCACTTACTACAAACAATGAAGGCTACTGTGTTCTATCAGGGTGTCTCTCACATACGTTATTACAGACACACACGCACAAGTATATACACTGACACATACAAATCAGGGTGGTGTGTGTACAGTATGTGACCTCTTTCCCGCTTTCTCTCTCTCTGGAACACACTCACTAGCTCACACACAGACACACATACACACACACACACACACACACAGACACACACACACACACACACACAGACACACACACACAGACACACACACACACACACACACACACACACACACACACACACACACACACGTAGACACACACACACAGACACACACATCATTGGTCTGGAAACAATCTTCTCCACCCCTGTTGGTTACCCAAACATTGCGTTTCCATGGCAATGGGACAGCGCACTGTACAGCCAGCATGTTTGTCATGTGGAGGGAAGTGTGTGTGTGTGTGTGTGTGTGCGTTTTTGTGTGTGTGTTTAGGTGTAAAAAAAGAGGGAGGAGTAGGAGGGGTGCGAATAAAGACGATAAATGGAGTTAATTGTGGATGAATTATATCTGCATGGATGCACTGTCTGGATCTGTCTGTTTGACTAAACAAGTACCGTATGTGAGAATGTGTGTGTGTGGTTGTGTGTGTGTGCATGTCTTTCCAGCAGTTGGTCATCTGTGAGGTTTGCCAGCTTCAACAGAGGAGTCATCATTCGGGGGGAAAGCAGTCTGTGTCTCGCTGTAAAGATGATTTATTTGCTAATTTTCACGACCATATCAAGAGTTGAATCACAGTTTCGATTGTCACTCCACGCGGAGAGTCATTTAAGTCATCGGATTTCAAGTCAGAGAGCCATTACTGGTCGAATGTTTGACAAAGGCACTAAAAGATTAGGGTAATGATACAAAAACATTTGTTCTGGTAATAAATTCAGCCCCAAATCCTGCGCACATGGGAATAGTACTGCTACTGGTCCGTCTGTGATTGATGTATTGCTGATGAGGCTGCTGTGGACTTTTAATGAGAGCTTTGTTAGCAATGTGGGTGCAAAGTGAGGAGGTGGACATAGCAGAAAAGGAGCCAATCAACAACATTGTAAAACTGACTTTCCATATCTCATAAATGTGATACAAAGAGACAGAATTATAATAATTGCCTGTATACTATTCCTCCATTGGTTATAAACCTTGTATAAATTGAAGTAGTTGCAGCAGCAATTATATTCCCAGTGGAATATAAACACAACTATTCCCTTAGCTCTTCCACTATCAGTTTGGAGGTATAAAGGGCCTTGCTCAAGGGCTCCACCTTGAGGCAGGGTAATAATTCCCTCTCTCACATCAGCTGCTGTGTGAGTGTTTAGTGACAGCCTGTTGGTCATCAGCTTCTCGAGGCCAGAGGGTGAAAACTGCTCTCCATCTGCCGTTACAGGACAGTGATAAATGGTGTAATCCCTCCAGTGTAATGAGGTAACCCTTGACATTTTCATGTGTTGTCGTTTGTACACAACATTTGAATGGTTTACCCTTTACTCTGTTTGTGTGCTGCAGCTGGCAGATTAACCTATGGTGCGCTTATGTATAATTAGGTGATTAGTAGGCCGCTTTATGTCTTCTGTCATCAATTAGCAATGCTGCAGATGCCAAGGCTGGTGGTGCTAGCATGTAGAAATTAAGATGTATTCATTTACTGAGCACTTTTTAGGGAATTTAACCCAAGCATTGCAATGTTATGCTAGTTTTTACCCATTTCAGATTGAAGTACTGTGCTCTTCCTATTTGTATTTTCAGGGTTAGAGCATATTAAAAGCATTACTGTTACAGTAATATGCCAGAATTAGCCAGGCAGCTAACAAAAGTTGGCAGAATAAAAGCAAGAAACAGGTTCAACAAATAATCATGATATAAGGCATACCAATTACATTAATAGTAAACCAGACAGAGATCAAACCAGATTTGGGCAGCAGTAACAGCAGGTCAAGTTACAAGCCAACAAAGCAAACCCAAACTATTACAGAACAGCTTAAAATAAAGAAAAGCTTTCCAAATACAGTGATACGAAACAGGATAGCAGTAGCACTGATATGAGTTAAGTAATGGGCAGATTAGCAGCATACAAGTTGTGTTTTTACGGACATCTGTCTAATGATAAATCAATCCAAACTAGTGCTGGCCGATTTGTTGGTTTGTAATCCATGTTCTGAACTGTCTAAAAAGGACATGTGAGTCACTTTTTCCCTGAGTGATGATATATTGGATATATTATATTCTACCATCCTGAAAAGGAGTCATTCTGCACTTTACTGTGTGCTCCTGGGAATTCAATACATTTGTTGTTTGTTATTGCTACTCTCAGTTAGCTAAAACTAGCGCAGACTGCATGCTGGAGACAGGTGAAATACTGTGTGTGTGTGTGTGTGTGTGTGTGTGTGTGTGTGTGTGTGTGTGTGTGTGTGTGTGTGTGTGTGTGTGTGTGTGTGTGTGTGTGTGTGTGTGTGTGTGTGTGTGTGTGTGTGTGTGTGTGTGTGTGTGTGTGTGTGTGTGTGTGTGTGTGTGTGTGTGTGTGTTCCCGTTCCCATTTGACATCCTATAGCCCGGATTAGGAAGTATCCTATCCCTCTTCTCTGTTATTGCCTGTAGTGGATTTGGATCAGAATAGGGCTTTTGTTCCAGACTGGAAACTCAGATAAACGCACACACACACACACACACACACACACACACACACACACATACACACACACACACACACACACTGTAAACACACTGCGCACCGCTCCATAGCCCTGTGACCTCAGATATTAGCTCCCCTGCCAAATGTGACTACGGCCAAGTGACACAATAAATACACACAGTCACAAACACACTCCACTCTGAGTATCACTGGAGCTCTGGTTGACCAATAGCAGGAGCTACACTTGTCTGTATTGGTGAAAACTGGACCAAACAGTGTGTGACAGTATCCCTGTGGTTTTATTGCTAGTTCTTTATCTGACGTTGAGAAGGTTTAGATGGAGGATGATAGCAGAACATAATCATATGTGTGACGGATGAGACATTGGCTCATCGGACAGATTTTTGTCAAATGTAGCATTTAGCAAGTTGCAAACAAGAAGTATTTGCAAAGAGGGTTTTGTTGTTTATGTGCTGTTTCATTTGCGGCACATTAGCATGTTGCTTTTTCTGATTTTTAAGTGGTTTTCTATGGTTTAAGTCACAAATTAGAGCTGGTGTCTTCTTGGAGGTGTTCAATGCAGCAGCAGACATATTTTTCAGTGCAAAGAATCATTCCTTCTTTCTTATTATTTTCTTGCTAATTCTTTTTCATTGAATCTGATCTTGGATCATGTTTTCTTCTTTTAATGTCTCAGACTTGTCAATATGCTGATCTGTGCAACTTTAAAAACTGCAGTCAATCTCACGTCACTTTCAATTCAGCCAAATATGAAATAATTGATAACTCATTTGCTAGTGCTATTTTGTACTATTTTTATTTCTGAGTGTCATAACCATTCAACTGCAACTTGTACTATAGATTTTTGATTTAATTTAAACACGAATTGGCTGAATTGATGGTGATTTGTCCCGGGTTTCCCACAGGCATCTTCCGCTAAATGAACTAGAAAGGATTAATGATGAAATGACAAACATTTAGACTTCAACAATTGTCACTGCATGGCTTTAATTATGTCCAATCATCTTATGATAGTCGTAGTCAATGTGTGTGTAAAATGCAACAAACTAAACCAGCAGCTGGATCCTAAAAGCTTCCTAACTGTACGAGTCAGATTCATAATCATGAGTCATAATTGTTTGCCTGCCAAAATTGAGTTTCTAAACTCTCCAGACACTGCCAGACTTAATTTAGCTTTTAGCATCCAAGTCCCAAAGTTGTAGTTTAAAAAAAAAAAAAGGCGGACATCCTGAGTGTACGATTGAATTGAATTGAGAAATTATTGTGTACAGTATGTATGTATAAATGTAGGTAGGAATAACTTGCATAATGACTTAAAGGACAATCATTGATCAAGTAAGGGGTGGGAATTAATAAGCATTTGCTTCCTCCTACTCGCTTTTGGACACATATGATTTTTTTAAATTATTATTATTATTATTAATATGAAGACTTTTTTTGTTGTTGAATATATAAATATTATCGTGAATGTGGATACATTCTGTATTTTAACAATACGGTATTCTGTTTTTCACATTTGTTATTTTTTATTTGTGATTTTTTTAATCTGTTCGAAATAAAGATTGAAAATAAAATGAAAAAACTAGACGTTGTTGGAGGTATTGACATTCTTTTAAAACGATTGCCTGTGGGAAAACCAAATGCTGCTCTTTTCTGCTTCCTCTTGGTTTTCTACTGTCCAGCCTGTCCTTTTCCTCACTGTTCTGCCTTCTCTTTTTTCCCTTTTCCTCTCTTCCTTCTTCCCCTTCCTCAGTAAAATCATCAAGGTGAGAGTAATCGACGACGAGGAGTACGAGAAGAACAAAACCTTCTACTTAGAGATCTCAGGGCCTCGCCTGGTGGGGAGCAACGACACCAAAGGTCAGGAAGGGGGGTGGGGGGGGGCCTCGTGACCTCTTGACCCCCGGCCACATTGCCGAGGCTGCATGTTCTCATCACATGGAGGAGATTTAGATTCATTTCTCCTGATGTGTCCTCACCATGACAGTGAACATGCAGCAGTTTGTGGATCACCTCATCTCACCACATCCACTCCTCCACCTCACGTGTGTGTGTGTGTGTGTGTGTGCGCGCGTGTGTTTTGTTTATGTGTACATACCTTGCCATGTTGTTTGTTTGCCATGCATGCATTCATGACCTCCCTCTATGTATGTGTGTACGTGTGTTCCCATACAGGAAGACCATAACCCTTAGGATCTTAGACCGGGAGGAGTACAATAAGCAGTCCTCCTTCTACGTCCTGCTTGAGCAGCCCGAATGGAGACGCAGCGGGAAGGAACGGACAGGTGTGACAGCCAATCAGCACTGAGAATGAATTTAATCAAGGTTTTAGAGAATCCCAAATCAGCAGGCCAAATGCATAATTAACTTTTATGTTTTAACCTTCAATATATTATTTATTACGATGAATTCACACTAAAGTCACCTCACCAAAGATGTTCTGACGCAGAAGCTGTTATAATTGTTTTCAGAATAAGAGAAATAACCTATATAGCTGTTAAGATTATAAGTGTGTTCTAATTATATACTAAAACTATTATAATACAACTGATATTATAGTAATGCTAGGTACGGATTGACCTTATCTGATTACACAAGCACACACATTGATAATAATGCATACATAAGCAGCTATGTTACTCTTAGCTGTACTTGCAGCAGTCATACCCTTTTGACTTTAATGTAACCATGAGTTTAAAGGGATACAACGACAGAATAATATTATTTAACATCACCTAAAGTTTGTTCCTAAGTTTAGATGTGATGTCAAAAAACTGTACAAAGCAGAGCATGCATAATGGGAACTTAAGAGTTTGCAGGCACACTTACATAACACTTACCACACCTATGCATTAATCCAACCGGAGTGTTTTTGGATGCTTTTCCACCACATTGCATTCCACAAAGGAAATGGCGTGCTTGTTACAGCAAGAAAAACTATTTTTTTTTGGATGCTAAAGAAACAGCTCTAGAAACACCACAGAAAACAAACGATAAAATGTCTGGAAAAACACTTTTTGTGCCATTTATTCTAATTAACAGTATTTGTCAGTTGCCAATTATTGTTTTATTTAGTGAAAAACACGTATTTCTACTACAATACTTCATACTTCATGCAGTTATTATGGAGTAAAGACGTGGGCGATAGTAAAGAGAGGCATCTATAGAAAAAACACATCAGCAACAGAAATATCCATCGAGAAAACACTTTGATTATTTGATCGTTAGCTGATGTTTAGGAAGTATAGCACAGAAAGGCCCAAAATGGAGGCAAAGCAAAGAGACAAGACTGGTTAGAGGACATCGTACAGTAGGTGTGATGTTTGTCTCAGTGGACTTTGTGCAATTTAATGCACATTTATTTCACAAAAAGCCCAAATATAGCCCAGGCAGGAGCACTTTAAAGCTGGCAAGGGAAATAAAGCACTTAAAAACTGGCAATGCTACAAGAAGTCAAACCAAAGCATCATTTACACTCATGCAGTATTTTCAAAGTGACAAAACGCAACACTGCTCCCTAATCGCTTCGGTTTTAAACGGCCTGTTGGTTTGGGATTTAGGTTTAACACACAGGAGCGATCCTGCTGCTCCCTTCTGTATTCCTCAGTTATTTCTTCCTTTTTTTCTACGTTTCCTCCTCTGCTTCTCCTCAGAGGTCTTAGTGGGAATCACACCTGTCCTCTCCTTCCTCTCCTTCTCTTTTCCTCTGCACTGCTGATCCTCTTGTTCCTCCTTATCCACCTGAGAGCTCTTCAAGCTTGGAGATCTGTTCTCTGCTGGTGTTTTAAAATGTCACAGTTTATGGATTAAGCGCACCAAAAGACATGAACAGATCTTAAAGGATGTTCACTGTGTGTATGGCTATCATGTGAATGGCATTTACAGGCACATACATTCCCTTTACAGCACCAACGAATTGCCCTACAGCAAGTCTTACGTTCTGGTCTCATGGTAAGAAAGAAACCCCCAGAGCACAGACATGTCACACATTTTGATGCAGATTCTTAAGGAAATAGCATAGAAAAGACATTGTTGTCATGAGAAAGACTGCTGTTGTGTTAAACTATATAAAACACTGAAGCTGGGTGGCATCACAGGGAGAGAATGATCCTGCTTCATGGAGTAAATTAATAACATTTCCTGGATGTTCACAGTGTACCATTACCATTTCCTGGTATAATAAAAAGAGAGGAGAAGCATTACATTTACATTGCCTTCAGTCTCATCTGAATCATATAACAAGCAAAGCCTCTCCTTCTCAGGGAGACCATTAAACCTACCTGTCTCTGTAGCGAATGGCTGTTAGGCCACTAACTGATCATTGTCAATTAGACTGTGAACATTTATGAAATTAAAACCCCATGGTGGTTATGGTTTCAGATGTGCGTGTGTGTGTGTGTGTGTGTGTGTGTGTGTGTGTGTGTGTGTACATCCATTTTCCACTGTTTATCCGTTATCACTTCCATGCTTCTCATCTCCCTCTTCTATTACCAGCTAATGTGATACAGAGTTGTAAAAACACAGGCGATTTTCCACTGGTTATTTATTGCCTTTCCAACGCAGACACAGACTAGTGATTGAGATATCCGTAACAGCTGTTGTAGTAGTGATCTATTTCGTTGGTTACACAACATAAGACAAATATATAAAATAAAAGATAAGTGTGCATGGATGTAGTTTGAGGTAGATCAGCAAACGCAGTGTTTTCATGATGTTGTCTTAAGGTGTTTTCATGCCCTCTTTATCCCTCACACACACACACACACACACACACACACACACACACACACACACACACACACACACACACACACACACACACACACACACACACACACACACACACACACACACACACACACACGACTAGACACACAGAGAGAACATTGCTATCAGTGTGGTAATGGCAGTGTGTGTGTATCAGGCATCAGCAGTGTTTATAGTGATGAGGGGATCAAAGACGAGGGCTGGATATCACATTATCACAGTCAGGAGATCAAACACACCTCCAGGATAGAGAGACGAAGACACACACAGACACACACACACAAATACACATAGCCGTACTTTCCGTAAGCAGTGGGCTGGTGTGTTTAATGAGTGTGTTTTATGAGCTGATGTGCTGATTCTCTCTGTGCTAAATTAGCCCTGCACAGATCTTTATGGCCTCAGCCCATGACGCATGATACCCACGATAGACCATCTTGGATCGTTGTGCTGTAAAATGATACTATAACTCACATGTTATGGTCAGGACCGATCAAAATAACCACAAAGAAAAACGTATTTGTTATATAATTTGATTGCAAAACCCTATATAACCACGCACAGTAATTTGGTTTAATTATTGTATGATTACCATTTTAATCATACATCATTTTAAACCCAGCCCATGCTGCATGAAGGAATTCGAGATATTAATATCACGGGTGCTTAATGTGTAATTAAAAGTAAAAATACTGCAGCAAAACTGTTAATCAAAGTTTTCCCTGATCATTTTACTCAGCAATACAAGCCAATCATCTCATAACAACATCTATATTACAAATGCGCATAGTATCAGCAACATGAAACAGTCTGTCTTCCAACTGAGATTTGGTATTTCATGTTTTTCCCTCTCGAGTTCTGTATTAATATTTACAAAAAGCTTTCAATGAATGAATCCGTCTCACACAGTAACCGCTGCAGAGAGACCGTAGAATGTTACATTGATTTTCCCAATGCGTTCTGGCTCAACCCCACATGTTTCAAACAGGCTTGTAAGCAGCCTGCCCCAGAGACAGTAGCTGAAACCGCTCTCTAATGTTGATTAATGTGTGAATTGCTCCTTCAGATGTAAATCCCAGAAAACAGCTTTAACATTCAGGGAGTGTGCGAGTGAAAGAACAGAGTCAGCTTTTCTTATCCAGTAACTCCACATTTCATCTTCTGTCAAACCAGTTCTTCAGAAATGAAATGCCTCAGAGCCGGAGATAAAAAGCCTGATATTCTTTTCTGTTGATTTTGTTTCATTTGCATTTCTTTATTTGGCTGTAAGCAAACAGGGTTGACAGGATTAAGGTACTGAATAAACAAGCATTGGATCTGACATCTGCTGAGCTGATATGAGGAGCTACACGTTATACAGAGAGATGGAAAGAAACAGTGTAGTTCAGTCGTTTCTCTTGGAGCTGTTTGACTGAGGACGGGAGAGACGTGAATGAATTACAAGGCTTTAGCAGTGCTGAATAAACAGTTAGGGGCTGCTGCTGCTGGTCTGTGATATGTTATGCAGCTTAAAAAGTACATTTACATTAACGAGAGTGACATGAACGTAGAGGTGCAGATCCTTTTTGAAAAGAACATAATTAAAAGCTTCAATTAGGGGTAGGATAATGTGCAAATGTACCAGGTGTTTGCATCTTGCCTATAATGTCAACCCTGTCAAGTTATATTTCACATACTGTAAACTGAAATGTTTTTTCTCCTAAACTAAAAGTCGCAGTTTTTAAGAAGGTGGATAATCAGAAATCTTACTTTTTTCTCAGGACACCAAAATACTAAAGAAACCTAAAACAAAATAAAACAAGAAATGCAGAAAAACTCGGTTCAGCTTCAAATAAGTATGATTTTTCCAGTCGAGAGAGAAAATTGGCGATGGCTTTTTTTTTTAGGAGACCAGTATTATTTGAAGAAAATATAAATCCCCAAATGAGCCACAAGCAGTTCTTTGTTATATGTTTAGCTTTTTCAACATTACTTCCACACAACCTACAAGGAAAGTAGTCCCTAGTTTAGAGCATAAAAATAATGTTTCCCTCCAATGTAAACCGCTCCAATATTTCCAATCAGAATCTGCTTCCCCCCAAATAATTCAGCAGCTGCTTCAAGGTCCCATTTGTTCAGGAGCGAATGAAAGAACTTGTGATTTAGTTTTCCATTAACCTATTTCCTCCTCCTCTATTTCAGTCAGACAACTCACGTGTTTCTTTAACATGTTTATTAAAAGCAGCATATAGTTGAGTTTGGCGTCTAGGCTCGGGCCTCATCACTCCACAGATATACATAGCACGATGAGTGATGATTAAATAACTAACCCCCCGAGCCTACAGGTGGAAGCTGGGGTGGTGGTGGGGCAGGCAAGCAGCAGCAAGCAATGCATAGAGAGATATCTGGCAGGTTAAATAGAGCGGCATATTAAGAGACTCTGTTTGGTTGGTTGTAGAGTGGCAAGGGGCGTTATGTATGAATGCAGCATAAGTGCTCGAGTCGACTGCCTGAACTAGCTCGCAGGCTTCGCCCCATTTCTGGCAGAGTTTTTTTGTCATGTTCTAGAAAGCCTTTCAGCAGCCTCTAGTGAGCAGGTGTGAACTGCTTTGGTTTGTTGGTGCAGGTGGAGCCTGATATTAAGTATTTGCACGTTAAGACCATTGTGCAGTCATAGTGTTGTTCAGGATATGTCAGGCAGGTTCAAAAACTTGAATGCTTATTTGACCCCCTCTGAAGATGTTTTGGGCGTTCACACTCATTTTATCTGGAGGTAAAATATGTATTCAATGGAGGGTTTAGAAGATGTTAGCTGACCCTGAGATATGGCAGGTTTTTGAGGAGCAGCAGGAGGCAGAGGAGAGTTCACTTCAGCCTGTGAACCTCATTCGGGTGGGAGAAAGGAGGGGAACCAGCTGAAAACACACACCCTGCAGAGGGTGCTGACCCCATGTCCTAACACACGTACACACAGTACAGTAAAAACATGCATAGACGCACACATCTACATCGTAAAGAGCAATATACATGTGACCATAGAGAAGCATACATTTCCTTTAAACTATTACCTTCCTTTCCTACCTTCCCCTTTTATCCCTCCTATTCCCTTCCTTTTGCTACTATCATTTAATTTCCATCTCCTTTTCTTATCCTTTCTCATCCTCATCTGCCTCCTTGATTTCCTCCTTTGTCCCCTTCTCGACTTTTGACTTCCTGCTTCTCTTTCCTCTTGCCTTTGTCTCTTCCTCATCTGTCACTTCCCTATCGTACATTTGATCTATCTTCCATTATTTCTTCCTCTTTACTCCCCATAATCCTCCTCAAATCTCTCACCCTCTCTCCTTTTCCCTTTTCCTCTTCTCACTCTTTCCTACCAACTTCCTTCATATGTCTTCGCCCTCTTTTGTATCCCTTGTATCCGTCCTCGTCTCCTCCCCTGTGGACAGACACAACTTGTTCAAAGTTCCACTTGTTTTCCCTCCTCCTCTCCTCTCCTCTCCTCGGCTCCTATTCTGTCTCCTCCGATGGGAATCTCCCAAAGTGTGACAGTAGCTCCTTCTTCTTCCTCCTCCTTGCCTCGTACAGTTTCCTCCCGTCAAAATCACATCTTCTCCTGTCTGCTTTCTGCTTCCATCTGCTCGTCTCCTCCTCGACAGGGCGCAGAAGTTTCTCCCCTCTCTGCTCATCCTTTTGCCTTTACATGTTGGCAGTTTGGAAAGACACCTCCCCTCCTTCCTAACTTCACCCTCCTCTTCTGTCTCTTTAATGGAAGCTGAATCCATCAAACATAAAAGGGTGTCAAAATCCTCTCCTCTCCTCTCCTCCTCTCTCCCTGTGTTCTCCCATCACTTCTGTTGAACTAGGGACTCTATCAAAGCATGACAATGTGTGAAATCGCACTACACACACACACGTACACTCACTCACACACACACACACACACACACACACACACACACACACACACACACACACACACTCACAGCACTACCTCTCATCAGCACATATTGACCCATGTTTTATCCAGACTAGACAGTCACATTTCATGGTGTTTCAATGTGAAGTGAACACTGCACTACACTGTCAAATTGAAAAGTCTAAGAACATATTTTCAAGGCACAGTCTTATTTTTATTTATTTTTTATTTTTATTTGAACCGGGACAGTGCACATTAATGAACATTTTAAACAAAATAATGCTTGTAAATGTAAATGACCCAGATTTTAGCTTCGCGCTAGTTTCCATCCGTAGTCCCGTCACATACAACATTTATGAACATAACATTTATATACATGGCAAACAGAAATACATGATATGCAGAAAGAGCATGAGCAGCATACAAGCCACAAGGCAGTACAATGTAGCAGCAACGACATATGTTATGTTATGTTAGACTATTTCACTTCATTTCGAAGACTTTGCTTTTGATTCTTCCATTGTTACAACTTTACATTTTTGTCGATCTCATCATTTAAACTGAATCTGTACATTGCACTTCTATTACATCTGTACTAATTGGACATCATTCTAGGGGTGTGGTTTGCTAAAAACAAGGCTGATACAAGTTTAGTTTATGACTGATATGTAGCACTGGAACAACTTCTGTTATTTCTAACTGTGTACAGACAGGTGAAACATAAATAAGATGATACGATAATAATAATAATAATAAGGATGTATTACCAACATTTAAAGGTGCTAATTGAGGAACAATAGACCACAAACGATGGAAAAGTCAACCTTTTTTCTGGGTTGTTGGCAGTTAGATGATGGGAGGTGGTTTGCTGAAGCTCATTTGAATTGAAATCATACCAGGAAAGAATGAAGTCAAAAGAAAGGCAGGGAGAGGAGGATGAGATGACAGAGAGTAGATGAAAGGCAAATGAAGATTAAGAAAGAAGGAGAAGGGGTTAGAAACAGTTATGTAACACAGAGAGATATTCAGGGATGGGGCGGAGGTAGATTATGTCCTGCTCTATTTTTTGTTGCTGCCTGTATTGAAAGATGCAGCACACACATTTGAGGAGAAAAACTACAGTAAAATGCCCAATTTCAATACTGGATTCCCACTCTATGCAGATATTTCAGTGATTATTCTGTGTGTGTGCTCAGTCTGTGAAGCACGCTGTTGAATCGAGCGGCTGCTGCAAGGTAGCAGAGAGAAGGACAGGTAGAACAAATCTAAAATGAATAATTAATGGTACAGTCAGCAGCCTTGACAAGAAGCAGCATCTTCCCCAGCAACATTCAACCTCTGTCAGGCCCCGTTACACACACACACACACACACACACACACACACACACACACACACACACACACACACACACACACACACACACACACACACACACACACACACACACACACACACACACACACACACACACACACAGGGAGTGTAGCTAACAAGGATACTCCCCGGCAGTGTTCATCCCACATTAGGTTTAGTGTGGGCTGTTAATTGAGCTCATCAAATCACGGTTAGATAGTGAGCGTGTGTGCATGTGAGTTAGTGTGTGTAGTGTGTGTATATTAAAGTAATTGTGACTTCAAACCAAAACGTAAAAAAAACAGTTTTGTGATTTTATCCTGGTTGTAAAAAAATAAAAAAGGTACATTTCGAAGTCTAGTAAATAGCTTTTGATTAACAAATGATGTTAATTTATGTAAATATGGTTTAAAATAAAGCCATTTTATTGTCTCCATCTATACAGGTGCATATCAGATGACTGATTAATGTCAGAAAGCATTAACACAATTGAGCATTTCTCTCTTTTGGGCTGTGCTGTAGCAGAAAAATAACTCGCAATTTAATTTCAGGTGGACGTTAGGTGATTCTATCTTTTAAAATGTCACACGGCAGACAGCTTTTCTTTGGGTCTGCAAGGCTTCGGTTGCTTCCCTTCCTACCTCCAGCTCTCATGCTTCATGGATGCAAAGGTGGCCTTAATGCCAGATGGATTGATTTCTTGCTTTCAATGCAGTAGAAGTTAGAATTGGCATGCATGTGTGCAGCTCTAAGCTCCATGCACTCAACTAAGGGGAACAAATGACCAATGAGCTGCACCCCCACAATGCACTGCACTCTAGGATGGGAGGCAATAGCATGGATAACCGTTCCCCCATGGAACATTTGATCATGGCGTTTCTCTCTCCTTCCCCTTTCTTTGTATTTCTCCTCCCCACTCTCCCTCTTCCTGTCTCTCTTTGATCCCAGCAGTGAGTTAAGGCCCTACAGTGAATCTCAATTACTGACACAAGAAAAGGGTAATAGAAGAAAATGGAGACGAGAGGGGGGAGGGAGGGGTTGTGTGTGAGAAACAGAGAGCCAAAGATAATGAGGACATTTTCATTTAGTAATGTTACCATAACTATTGAACAGTGTAAACGTAATGATGTCAATTGAAACCACAGACACATCTAGGTATGAAGTTAACACAAAGGTGAATAGAGGCCAGAGGTGAGAATTTCATTCAATTCAGTCTTTTTCCATACATGGTGTTATGGCGGCCACATTGCATTTTCGAGTGGCTTTGGATGCTCCAAAACACAAACACAAAATGCTAATTGCTGCAGTGTTTTGGCTCAGACTTGTCCCCTAAATGCAAGAAGATATTATGACCTGTTTATCACTGATATAATTATAGCTTAAATATCTACTTTACCTTAACTCAAGTCCTTTCTTTGAGTGGAAAGATTGTAAGCTACAGTATGTCTTCCCTGTGTGTAAACGCATGTCCCATCATCAACGACCATCATTACCCTCCTGTCCTGTTTTCCATCTCTTTGCAGTCTTTATACTTTATTGTTCTCATCCTGTTCTAACATTGCCAGCGATGTCTTGTGGTGTTTTCAGAGGAACAGCTGAAGGAAGTGGAGGAGGATGAAGAGGCGCTGGCAGGAAAAGATGAAGACGATCAGCGCGTTGCTGACATGGGCCGACCCATGCTGGGAGACCACGTCAAACTGGAAGTCATCATCGAGGAATCGTATGAGTTCAAGGTAAGGCAGGGGGTGTGGGGGGGTGTGTGTGTGTGTGTGTGTGTGTGTGTGTGTGTGTGTGTGTGTGTGTGTGTGTGTGTGTGTGTGTGTGTGTGTGTGTGTGTGTGTGTGTGTGTGTGTGTGTGTGTGTGTGTGTGTGTGTGTGTGTGTGTGTGTGTGTGTGTGTGTGTGTGTGTGTGTGTGCTTGCTTTAAGCTACAGTCTAATCAACTTTTGTTAGATTTGTTTTTTTAGTATGTACCATTTATTTTATTTTTTTCAAGGTCCAATGTTTTTCCATTGAACCGCCACCAAATCACATGACCTGACAAAACGTTCTGTGACCAATTCAGTTTATTATGTTATGATGACGTGCACTTAACTCAGTTTTTGATAAGTTATCCAAACATAACTACAGGTCTCTCATCAACTTATAAAATAACCTTACCCTATAACTGTGCATAGATTCTCTTTTACTTGATCATGGGAAACATATGTTCTCCTATATTAAGGTTGCAGTTTTTCTTACTATGTAAATGGAAAGAAAAACAGAACGATACCCCAACAAAACGTATCGGGTAGGTTAAGAAAACAGTCATTTAAGTTGCTGACTTAAATAGAAAACAAGGCAACACTAACTTTTGATTTCCCACAGGACCCCCCTCACATTTTACACTCACAAACCGTTCCAATACATACAGGGGACATTGTGTGAGCTCTGTACTGTATGTGCCCCCTTTCCCTGCTCTGCCTCTCCCACGCAGACTCTTAAGACGCTAAGTGTGCATGTAATTACCCATGTTTTGTGCGTGTATGTGCAAGTGTGTGTGTGTGTGTGTGTGTGTGTGTGAACTAATGCATGTTCTTAGCTGCCACTCCACCTACACGCTCACTCTAGACAGAAAGGCTGTTAATAACACCCAGTAATAGCTAACCACTCGTCGGGATGCTATACTTTGTCAAGTAGTTTTGTACATTAAATTGTGTGTGAGTGTGTGAGCATGTAACCCTATCTTATAGTTAGCTGAAGTACTCCCCATTGGCAGCTACTGGAGTATAATGTTATATAAGTGTCTGACATAACAGATTATAGGAGAAAATAGAAAGCTGCATTAATGGAAAGTTTCTTTTTAAGTTTTCTTTCGACATCTATGTGAGTGTTATTCAACCAATATAACCACTAATTGAATGAAAAGAGCTGTAATAACATCAATTGCAAACATAAATCTTACACAAAGAAAACTGATGAGCATTAGGAAAGGGTCTTTTAGTAATGGCTATTAATTTTTTATCATTATAATATGCTTTCAAAATGGTATTCATAGAGAAATGACTCTACTGTATGTTGCTATACCTCCTGAGCCACAGGAGGCCAAAAGACTGTGTAACGGAAGTGGATGGAGCCGCCATGATGTCACCCATTGGTTTTAAAGCCTTGAGTTTGGCATTTTAGTTGTCGCTATATTGTTTTTTAGTAACCAGAAGGGACATGATAGGGTAAAGAAATGTGCAACTGAACGCTGAATAACAGATTTTTAGGCGATTACATTTCGAAAACATACTTTAAATGCGTTAAACTTCTTAGACAAAACATAGACAAGACCTAAATCTAAAAACACCGTTGTAGCAATCTGGTTCTCACAAGGTACTGTAGCCACACCTTAAAGCATACCCTGCGTTATATTGTATTTTATTCTTAATGGGACCAATGTCATGCTGTTTTGAAGAAGACTAAAAACTAGGATTGGGACAATAAACTAATAATAAATCAGGTAGTATTGTCAATAAGTAGGGTGTTTTTTTCATAGGGTGTTTCTCAATCGCGAGTAAAGCTGCTTCAGAGCCACTATTTCAAGCATACTACGTCATCGAGTGCCGCCGAAGTACTGTTCCAATCTCCAGCATACTTGGAAATCTACCGAGCCCGGCGTACTCCGTTTGGAGAAATATCGAGGCTGCACATGAGTAGACTTCGCGGTCTTAAAATCCCCACAATGCTTTGCGCACGGACCAATTTCCCCAAATCTGTGGCGGAAGATGTAAGGCGGGGCCTCTCATATGACGCACACCTGCACACTTGCTAGCCTGTTCCACTCTTTGTTTTCCGAATGGCAGGAAGTATTCTTGACTCGCTTCTGAAGCAAGATGCTCGGCAGACATGTGCTACCAAGCAAGCGTACTCGCGATTGAGAAACACCCACAGACTCTTGTACAATCTGGCTTCTTTTTGCTCCAACCAGTGGAGTTGCCCCCTGCTGGATAATATAGAGAATGCAGGTTTAAGGCACTTCCACATTGGCATCACTTTTCAAACCTGTAGGATGCTGCTGGGTTAGTCAGAATAATAGTCATAATGGGGAAAGAGAAAATACATTTGTCATAGTGCAATGTATTGTGACTCAGCAGGAAGTCAACTGTATTTTTTTGCCTTCTGCTGAGCAATTATTGCTGTTACGGTTCCATAGACAGATGACTAAAACAATTCTGATGCCGTCAGTCTCCCACAGCTTCACATGTGTCCACTTGCAAAGACTTACAGTAAATAAAACCACATATGCATTTCACAGCAGTCCATCCTTCTCTTAAGTAATGATCTGAGGGGGAAATGAGACAGAAAGCCAGGAGGTAAAAATATCAGCATGTGAAGGACGGTGTTATTAAAACCTAGCAGAGTATGGTGAAATAAACACTTTACAAACATAAGGCGGAGTTAAGCTGCTGCTGCTGGGGGGGAGGGGGGGTGTGTGTGTGTGTGTGTGTGTGTGTGTGTGTGTGTGTGTGTGTGTGTGTGTGTGTGTGCGTGTGCGTGCGCGTGCGTGTGCGTGTATATGTGTGTGTGTCCACATCAGCAGCGAGGCACTATTGACACCCCTAAGCTCCATTCAACACTATTAGTATCCCAGTTTCCCTCTGAAGTGGGGTAAAGGGAAAGCGCAATCCCCACTGCTTTGCTAATTAGTGTGTTAAGTGTGTGTGTGTGTGTGTGTGTGTGTGTGTGTGTGTGTGCGTACAGGAGTGTTTGTGTGTTATCTCGTAGTTTCTTCCTTTTGAAGAAAACAGCAAAGAAGTATTAAGACTAGGAATTAAGGAGACAGAGGAAGGAGGGAGGAAGGACAGAGAGGTTATGGACAGAAAGTAAGAAAATTAAAGAGAAGGGGGATGTGCAGAAGCAAAGAAATGGACAGCAGATAGGAAAAATGGTTTGGCATATATTTTCTTTAGTCCTATTTGAACATATGTAAAAAGTTAAATGAGTCGTAAAATACTCATGCTGTGCCGCCAAACTTTGTTCAAAGCAGAACTTTATTTTCCATATTAGCTAAAATCCTAAATAAAGGAATATATCAAATATCTTTTTGCTGGATTTACGGGTGAGTATAACATCATGCTAGAATATTTCAATTTCATTAAACGTTGGTTTTCCTTTTGGTCCAATCATAACAAAGAATGCTGTGAACACCTTTGGATCGAATAAGATTGAATTGTTTCGCTGTAAAAGTTACATAAGGGGGGAAAACTGTATGTAAAGAGGTTTAGTACATTTGAATATCATAATCAAACGACATGTAATGCTACCACAACCGCAGAGTAGAGATGAACATTTGCCTATGTATCTGTCAGGTTGTATAGTGATTTTTTTCATGCATTTTTCCCAAAATGAAGACCGCATTTCCCATAAATCCCCTCTTCCCAGCCCACTATTGCCTCTTTAAAAGGAATTAACATGTTACAGCTGTCTTCTCCTTTAGTCTGTCACTACAAATTCAGTTTTTTCTTTTGAAATGTGTTTGTTCTGAAGGGAGAGTGCCAGTTCCTTGTTTTATGGAGTAAAGCAATCTAATAAATGGCAAATGTATGCACATGAATGATTTTATAAAATGATGCGGCATGAGTGTGAACAACCATTGTCTAACCATTGCTATTCCTCTGTTGTCGGGCAGAACACGGTGGACAAGCTGATAAAGAAGACCAACCTGGCTCTGCTGGTGGGAACCAACAGCTGGAGAGACCAGTTCATAGAGGCCATCACTGTGAGCGCAGGTAAGACCAGTGGAAAGAGTTTGTGCGTGTGTGATTTAACAAAAAGACCAAAGAAAGAGTCCAAGGCTGTGACAAAAGAGCACTTATACATATTCGAGGAAAGGAAGAGGGAGAGTTAGAAATGGCTCTATTCAGCCGTTACAGAGTGTGTGGGAGGAAGGAGAACTACTGTAAGGAAAAGTGTGTGTGTGTGTGTGTGTGTGTGTGTGTGTGTGTGTGTGTGTGTGTGTGTGTGTGTGTGTGTGTGTGTGTGTGTGTGTGTTGTGTGTGTGTGTGTGTGTGTGTGTGTGTGTGTGTGTGTGTGTGTGTGTGTGTGTGTGTGTGTGTGTGTGTGTGTGTGTGTGTGTGTGTGTGTGTGTGTGTGTGTGTGTGTGTGTGTGTGTGTGTGTGTGCGTGCGTGGTTGAAGAAGCAGATGTGTAATGTTTAGTATGACCACCTGCAGTGTAATAGTATGTTGAACTCTGTGTGTTCCTCTGATGTGTGTGTTGTGTCGATCATTACACATTTTGCTACTTTAATGATGCCAACTGCATCAAGTCATGGGGTGATTGTTTGTGTTTGTGCATGTGTGTGTGTTTATGATTTCAAATGGTTACTGGAAAAAGGACTGGCTTGTGTTTTGGACAGACGAACACTGACCAGATGGGAGATGATGTTGTTGCCATTGTGTGTGTTTCAGCCTCTCGACACAGTGACAGAGAAACAAAGATGTGTGTGTATATGGGATGGAGAGGAGGAGAGAAAAGGGGAAATGTTTACTTTGCCTTGTCTCTGTCAGGATCTGTTATAAGCCAAGCTGATGTTAATGTCCCATGAAGAGAGAGAAACAGCGTACATGTGAAGATGGAGCTATAAGGAAACCTAGCGTGTGAGAGAGACCATACATTATGCAGAGATTGACGTAGAAGGAGAGAGATCGCATGCAGTGAGAAATAAAGGCTTTAGGGAACATGCACAGAGGGAAAAGAGAATACATGCATGAAGCGAAACGTAATGCATGGGATGAAAGAAAGCGTGTATGAGGACTTAAAAGGAAACAAGAGAGAATTTATGTAACGAGTAAGACGGTTAAGAAGACTTCACTGGTGTTAAATATCAGAGAAAATCAAAAGTGGAAGATTTCTTTTTCTGTTTCACTGCAGAATCTTCACAGTTCATTGGTTAGTTGGAGTCACTTGCCCTCTGTAGGCAGGATCACATTACTGCATCTCTTCAATGTTCAAAAGATGCAGTAATAAAAAAACAATAATTCAAGTACATACTGTAACCTCCGGTAACTTGTTTTTACACTAAGGTGTGGATTTAATACATTTGATTTAATGTGGTAGTTAAGGAGAGTTTTTCAGCTTATCCTCCACAGTTAAGACTAACTGGGAACATCAACTCAAGGTAACACTTTAATGAACTGCTCCCACTGCAAGCATAATTATTAGAAAGGGTCAAACCACTGTTAAAATGGAGCAAAATATGAGTTATCTAACACTTGTTTTGTGTTTCTTTTAAGTCAAAATAGTGCAGATAATCGCCTTGAATGCGTAGTTGGAGAAAAAAATACCCAATGTGCTGCTGCTGTCTTGGGTTTCTATTAGAGCATTGTTTGTCTACAGCTGCTTTAGTACCTTCAAATAACTTTATCCAGTGTGTGTGTGTGTGTGTGTGTGTGTGTGTGTGTGTGTGTGTGTGTGTGTGTGTGTGTGTGTGTGTGTGTGTGTGTGTGTGTGTGTGTGTGTGTGTGTGTGTGTGTGTGTGTGTGTGTGTGTGTGTGTGTGTGTGTGTGTGTGTGTGTGTGTGTGTGTGTGTGTGTGTGTGTGTGTGTGGTGTGTGTGTGTGGGTGTGTGTGTTGGTTTGTGCTTAATTAGTTAGCCGGCCTGTCAACTAGCCTTTGTTTGGGAGCTGATGCCCGTAATGAAAAGGCCTGTCGCTCTCTTATCTTTGATTAACTTGTCTAGGCTGACATAGTGCTGTGTGTGTGTGTGTGTGGTGTGTGTGTGTGTGTGTGTGTGTGTGTGTGTGTGTGCGTGTGTGTGTGTGTGTGTGTGTGTGTGGTGTGTGTGTGTGTGTGTGTGTGTGTGTGTGTGTGTGTGTATATATATGTGTGTGTTTGTGTGAGTGAGTTCAGTTCAAAGAAAAGGCTCACACACATACATATCTGGCTTTATTAGATTATATTCACACATTGATTGAGTATTCAAAGGTTTCACCATGACTCTGTTTACGGTAGCATTTATTTACACAAACACACACAGTCAGACACAGAAAAGTATTCAAACCAAATGAGATTCAAACCCCAGATCAAACTGGAGAATGATTGGTTCTTTAAGGCCTTTAAACTCAAAGCTGATTGGATTTGGCGGGAGTTCAAAGTGTGTGAGATGAAGAGCTGATTGGATGCTTAGAGATCAAACTAGCAGCTGATTGGCCAGACAGACATCCTGCTGCCAAACAACTGATTAGGTTAGAAACACATTTCTGTTGCTCTCTTTGTTTGTTGGAAATGGGATCGACAGAATGGAAGGAGACAAAACACAAAGAGATTTGAACTAAGAGAAAGATCAGTTGCCTTCTGAGAGAATAGGAGAACAGGTCATTATGTGCTTTGTGAATGAATATGTGATACATAGTTTGTGGTAGGAACGGGCAATATGTAATTGGGACTAAACAACAAAGATAACCTGCAGAGATGTTAGAGGTATGGTGAGATGGGATTATGAGGATGATCATTTCCCATTATTATTTTCCTTGTCTGGGTGTCACTACATGAAACCAAGACTCCTTCACACCCAGCATGCTTATCAGTGTTTATTTGAACCTTGCAAGACTGCTTCTTTAAGCACAGTTGTTCAAACATGGCCGACAAACAAAACAACAATTGTTTCAGTTCAATTATTTTCCATGGGAAATGCTGTGTTTTTGCAAAGTGAAAACAAGTCACTGGGTACAAATGTTTGATACTTTCAGACGCTGATCATTCTTCATGTCTTTCAACTGGCGTGTACTCCACAGAAAGACTTAAATGACGGTCCAATTATGTTTAGCTTACGTAGGGTTTATGGTCTCATTGCAGACTAAGCCTTGTTCAGTGCACGGTACAATAAATGTAAGTCACCATGACTTATGTCATCTTATCTTTGCTTATGAAACTGTAATCAGCACGGATAAAGGTGCATTAAATGACTTTAAACAGGTTTATCCTTCACTATAGTCGCAACCCTATTACATTCCTTTATTCAACTTCAATTTTCCCCATTTACTGCACTGTCTCTCTTTCCATTTATCCCACGCTCTACCACCATCCCCCAATTAATTACCAGACAGAGGAGCCAGGTCAGAGAGTCATTATTTCTCCTGTGGAATACAAATGTGTTTAGCCTGTGATGGAGAAACAAGGAGACAATGAGGTGGTGTGGCTCTGACATAACGACAGGGCAGGGTCACTGCCTCTGGGCTTGGATCAGGTGGTTTCTCCCTTATGGATGGATGGGTGGAAGGATGAGTAAGCAGGTGAGCGCTGGAGATAAGAGAAGAAGAAGGTGGGAATGTAGAGGAGAAATGGGGTTAGGGTACGATAAGGAACCAGAGAATAGTATTCATTTTCTAGTTTAAAAACAAAACATCTCAAAAACAAATGTACTGAAAGTAAGGAAGGAAACACATGAAAAACAGCAAGGAACAAATGTGTAGGGAAAATGACTTAACATTCATTTTCTACTGTATATGGATAACTAATAATCTTGCAACAACATGGATGGGAATTGGCTAAAAAACAAATACTGTATGATTACTGCCTGAAAAAAAGAAGGACATTTAATCTAAAAATAAGAAGAAATACAAGTAATACATTCAGACATCTGTTCAAAGGAGCTTGTCTCGTTGTGGACACACTATGTGGACTTGACACACACGTGTTAGAAACGGCACCTCTCTCACACGCACACTTTCGTACACAATAAGCCCAAATGGAGTCACGCTCTGGTTAGGTGGCTCATCCCTTCAAACGCACACGGCTGGAACAAGTCCTCTGTCACTGATAGAGCGGTGGATTTAATACACACTGGTAAACTGGCTTTCTCTAATCTCATCTCTGTCTCTCTTCCTGGCTCACACTCTCTCCCTTCCCTCCGCCCGTTATCCTGCCTCACTCCCTCTTATCTCCTCTCAAACGCATCAGATAAAAATCAAGACTAAAATCTCTTAAAAAGAAATCTCTAATCATCCTTCTTCTTGACCGAAGACATTTAGAGTTTCCCTTCGCGGCTCTCATCCCGACTCTCCGTCTGAAGTGTCGGATTAAGATCTTGATTTGGAGAAGCCCTCTGGAAATCATTTTGGCCTCATGTGGCAACAAAAAATCTGTTGTTGCGGATCAGTTTGTCAGTGGAGATTGGAAACAGCCTTTCTGCTAGAATGAAAACCATGAAAAGACAAACACATACTGTATGTTCACACACATGCACACAGAATGATGCAGAGAACATGACATTTGCTTCAAAGCAAGACACCTGCATTTAATTAGCCATTACGATGTTCTGAAATGTCAGTGTGCTGGTATTGTGCGTGGACACTTTCCCTTGTTCTCTTCTCTTTGTGTTTATTGCATGGCTAATCGAGAGTTTTCCCCAGATAAGCACAGGGAGACAGGGAAAGATTAAGTGTGTGCTCTTCAATGAGCTGTTGTGCACAGACACTCATATATCCTTAATGCATCTGTTGACATTTACATTTAATTATTCAAGAGAAAGAAGTTTGTGTTTGTATTGTTAGCGGGAATGCGTAGGCTGCACGTTACTTTCTGAGAGACATAACCAACATTTTGAAACAAGGCAGCGGAACAATATGTAGGAAAACTTATAGTTAAAGTATCACTTAAAGGGGGCCGATTATGCTTTTTGGAGTTTTTCCTTTCCTGTAGAGTTTTATATAGGTTTTTCCCTCACATCCTTTGTTAAATTCGTATAGTGACTTCACTTCGTAACACATGCGCTTCTATTGGCTAGCGCTCCAACTAATTGTACCTGATAGTCTGAGAGGCTGGACACCTCTAAGCTGTTGACCAATCACAACAGAGCCGGCCAGCCAACCAATCAGAGCAGACTGGGCTCTGGTTTCAGACAGAGGGTGAAAAAAGGTGCTGCAGTATGAGAAAAATAAAGAGCTTTTTGAACATTACAGCATGGAGACATGTCACAGTAGAGACACTACATACTAATAGAACCTCAAACTGAGCAGAATAGGGCCCCTTTAAAGTATCACTTAACAGCACTTACACTACACCAAATCTTTACAACCATGGGTTTACAGTATGAATGGAACTAAACCTTAAACCCTTAATGGTTGCTCGGCAATAAAGGTGAGCACTGCATTTTTCCTTCACAGTCCATAAAATAAGTGTGAGAAATGAAAAATGAAACCTTTTATCCACATTACCCTGTATACAGTTGTGTTGATCCACAGCAACATGGTGGACGTATTCTCTTTGAACCGCTACACTGTTACACTAAAAGCACAGCCGCCAGCAAAGGGACAATGAGATACAGTAGAGAGAGAAAAAAATCAATGAAAAGGAAATCATGGGGAGAGCGAGATGGTTAGGAGGGAGAGTGATGGAGAAAGGTGTAAGAAAGAGATTTATGTGCAACCACTGCACACTCCGCTGCTCTCTAATTACTGAGTCCACACCACATTGTTCATCCCCTGCTACTCTGTGTAAGTGTGTTATTTATGGACAAATGTCTGTTTGTGTTTGCCTATGTGTGTACACACCCAAGGGAACTGTGCGTAAGTAATGGGTTTTGAAGGAAAAACATAGAGGAGAAGAAAAATATCAAAAAGGGCCTTGTAGCATAAAGGTAGCTGACATTGTGTTACCTGGATCATTAAATCACCTGGTTATATAGAAGAGACGAAGGGCGGGAATATGAAGACTACATTGTGCTTTTTACTCTGTTTTGAGGACATGTTGGATATCTTTAAATGATAAAGGTGGAATTATTCTCCTTTCACCGTTAACTTAAGCCACATTTCCTTTGTTTGTCTCTGTAATACAGTGACAGTACAGTAGCTGAGCAAAAGTTGTGTTGCTCTTTGATGTTAAATACTATAAGTTACCCTTATTTCATTGCAGTTCACATCTGTGCTTGCTTGACATTATCCACAATGTGCATCTTTGTGGTGATTGATAATGAATGGTTGACGAACTGATTGATTATTGAATTGTTTGACTGACTGATTTGCTAGTCAAACTGACTGGCTCATTTCCTGTGGCTCCTATAAAGCGGTATAGATCAAATGAAGTCAGAGGCTTTTCAAAGGATGGTACAAAAGTTGCATTTCAGTGCGTGTCCAAGACGGACCAGATGACAGGATGACAGGAGCAGTGGAACATGAATATAAAAGTGTCAGCATGAGTTCTGACAGACAGCCGTACATACGAACACAGAATGAGTCACCCAGCTGTCAGGGTTGAAGACAGAGCCTGTTAGTTTGAAGAAAGACTGCATTTGTTTTAGTCAACAATGAAGAGAAATGTGTTCAAATGCAGAATTAATGTACAGTGGGGAGGTTTTTTCTTCCATATTGACATTTGAATGTTTTGATGAATCCAGGATGGTACAAAAATATGCCGGGTTTTTCAAATATGACGTATGTGTGTGTCTTTTTGGCAAACCTTCCTCTGTTCTTGTCAGTTCTGTTTTCAATTGTGAGTCTTTTCTATGGATCTCAGTGTGTGTTGTGGTTAGCTGTATGAAAACCGACATGTTTTTATCCAAAAGGCTGTGATTCTTTCTCTGTAACAGAAAGTGATTGAAGGGTAATTTTGAAACTACTTTGGAGTTTTCTGCACAGGAGCCCATTTGTCCACATCAGTTTCAAAGCCCTGTGTGCTAGTCCGTGCATCAATGAGACGCTAGATGTGTGTTTGTGTAAAAGGCAGTGGTATGTACGTGCTCATTCCCTATCGCTGTAAGCACACAGTCCTACACTCGGACACACTCAAGTGCACACACCCCGCTGGGCTAGCAGCATGTGGAGATGAGCTGCGGTCTGCCCTGACCTATGAGAGTGCAGCTTGTGGGCACGCTCAGTGAGCAGCAAGAGATAACACGCATCCAACACCTCTGGAGGGTGAGAGAGGGGATTGATATGTGTGTGTGTGTGTGTGTGTGTGTGTGTGTGTGTGTGTGTGTGTGTGTGTGTGTGTGTGTGTGTGTGTGTGTGTGTGTGTGTGTGTGTGTGTGTGTGTGTGTGTGTGTGTGTGTGTGGTGTGTGTGTGTGTGTGTGTGTGTGTGTGTGTGTGTGTGTGTGTGTGTGTGTGTGTGTGTGTGTGTGTGTGTGTGTGTGTGTGTGTGTGTGTGTGTGTGTGTGTGTGTGTGTGTGTGTGTGTGTGTGTGTGTGTGTCAGATTAGATATTTCTTGATGTCAAGTACAAGCATTCCTGTGCATCACAATAGAAAACCCCTGAGTTAGCAGCTGCATTAGCATGCTAACGTGTCATTTCTTGTTTTCATTGTTGCATGGGACAATATTTTTACATTTCTTTCATCTTAGTCTCAAAATAAACTACAAGGATGACTGATCAGGCAAAGTAGAGTGAGGAGGCTGGCCATAGCATTTAGAGAGTCACAATGGGCTGTAAAGGAATGAGGGAGATTTAGAGGGATGAAGCGAAAACGTGACAGTGCATATTCAATTATAAAAAGGCTGTGTCAGCAAAGTGTGACCAAGAATGAAAAGAGTGTGTAAGAAGGAGAAGAGAAAAGAACCACTTTATCAGTATAAGGCTCAACTGAGCATAGAAATTGAGACACGAGATAGAGTTTGCAAGTCAGGCATAGAAAGAAATAAAGCCGACAGAGAGAGTGAGAAGGACTAAACTCAAATAAAGATTGGGAGGAACATCTTGTTGCAGGGGCTCATAGATATACATATCAAAAGCAGTAACTCAAAGTTAGTGAATACACATAACCAAGAACTTTATGACATCATTCTTGATACAACTATCAGTGCAACTCTTAGGACCTAATGCTGAAAATAAGGGTTATTTAAGTATTCATTTTAGAAAATTGGTTTACTGGCTTATTTGGAGCGAATATATCTGCTTTTCTGACTTTGTATCTTCATGATTTATTGCACTTTTTGAAAGTTACTTGGGATAAAAGTGTCAGCTTTGAAATGTAATGTAATATAATCTCTTTCCCAAACGTTAGTCTATGGGGAAATGTGTTTTTGGGGCCAATGGTATTATGTGACAGACCAGGAAGTTGTAATCCTGTGGTAAAGCCACTTTGTCAAATTGGATAATAATCTCAGCACTGTGTACGTTGTTCCCAATACACAGTGACCTCCTGGTGAGCAGTACATAAATGAAGCACTTTTAGTATTTTAAAAAACAGTGCTAGCAACAACCATAACCCGGGCTGAAGAACTGTGTTTCATAAAAATGTAATTGACGGAAAAAAATAAGTAGTGTGTGTTGACAAATAGTTAAAGTGTTGTGTTTTACACAAACACAATTAGGCTAGGTTTCTTCTACAGGAACAAGTCCTGTTTCTCGCTCGAGGCCAGAAAAAGGCTAGTCACTGTGACCTTTTTACCTGTGCTGGACTATGGTGATTTGATTTATATGAATGCACCTGCCAATTGCCTGGTCAAGTTAGATGCTGCGTATCACAGTGCACTGAGATTTGTGACAAACTGTAAAGCATTAACCCATCACTGTACCCTGTATGCAAGGGCAGGTTTGCCTTCACTAACTGTACGGAGGCTCAGTCACTGGTACATTTTTATATATAAAGCCATGTTAGGGAAACTTCCATCCTACATCTGCTCCCTGATCTCACGGCGAATTGTAAGTGGCTACTGCATGAGATCGCATGCTATGGTTTTATTAAATGTGCCAACTGCTAGGACTGTCTTAGGGAAGATAGCATTTAGATGCGCAGCTCCACTGTCCTGGAATAGTCTGCAATTAAAATGGAAACTGAGCAATCTGGTGCCACTCAATGTTTTTAAAGCTCGGTTGGATGCTACTCAATCGGAAGCTGTTGGTACCTGTGCATGTGGATAGTTATGTAAATTGTAATCCCTGTAATGCTACTGTATGATGTCCTTCTGTTGTTCTGTTTATGTTTTTAATGTTTCATGTGGAACCTACTTGAGCAGGTCTCCCTTGAAAAAGAGGTCAATGATCTCAATGGGATACAACCTGGATAAATAAAGGTTTGAAATGAAATGAAAGTGTGCTGCTTTGACACCTTAGAAGTCACCAGAATATTTTGAATATACCCACCCACGAACAGAAATTAAAACCCATACACACAGGAAGAGAAATTTAACAAAAAGTCCAAAGAAAGAGTCCAAGGCTGTGACAAAAGAGCACTTATAAATATAAGAGGGAAGGAAGAGGGAGAGTTTGAAATGGCTCTATTCAGCCGTTACAGAGTGTGTGGGAGGAAGGAGAACTACTGTAAGGAAAGGTGTGTGTGTGTGTGTGTGTGTGTGTGTGTGTGTGTGTGTGTGTGTGTGTGTGTGTGTGTGTGTGTGTGTGTGTGTGTGTGTGTGTGTGTGTGTGTGTGTGTGTGTGTGTGTGTGTGTGTGTGTGTGTGTGTGCGTGTGCGTGGGCTATTGCTCTCTGTACTCGCCTTCATTTATAGTTGATGATTTGATTTGTTCCAAGTGCTCTCGCTGTAAAGGAAGCATGTTTTTTTAATTAAATTAAACAAGGTGCGTGACCCCAAAGGAAAACATTGACCCTGGTAAAGTACATTAATCTTCATTGAATCCCTCTCTAATTTATAGTAATCGCAAAACACACAGCCTGGATGTGGTCCGTGACTTTTGTTTAATGACTTAAATATGTTACTTACAGAAGGTCAGAGACATCAACTGTCGTCAAGTTGTGCGATCGCCGCTTTTAGAGTACGTGGTTAAAATTCGAAGGACAGTTTTCAAGTTTGGTTTTGTGAAGATGATTTACTGTTTTATTATCTGTTATGACAGTTTTACTAAGGCTGATGTTTTCATGCATTCAGTCCCAAATGAAATATTTCCAAAGAAGGTAATGTATCCATCACTGAAATTGAAGGGTTCATGAAAGAGAGTGTCTCAGGATTTTGTTGTCGTTCCCAAAACGTCGCATTCAAATAGTCAAAACTACAGTAAATACCCTGTAGGACATGTATTCGATCATTGAGGTGTCTTCAAATGTTTACTTAAAAAACGAATTAACGAAAGAAAGCCAGCTAGAAGAAAGCTGTACGATTTTATAAGAACCAATCAAAAACTCTTGTAATTAGATGTTAAAAATCAAACATTTCTGAACACTTGGATGGACCACTTTGCCTGAAATATGTCAATACAAAAGGTACAATACAATCATATAAACAAGAAGATGTGCAGAGGTTTTTGGTTGCGTTGTTTGGAGCATTTAAAAGCATCACCATTGCCTAAGAAAGGGCAATCAGTATGCAGTGAGTGAATGATCAGGGTGAAATCAATAAGATCACGTTTTTTTTCACTGGGTTTTACCTAGTCAGCAGGTTTGGTTTATTCATTTATAAATGGAGCAGGCAGGAGTGTACAGACTGCTAATGGTGTGTGTGTGTGTGTGTGTGTGTGTGTGTGTGTGTGTGTGTGTGTGTGTGTGTGTGTGTGTGTGTGTGTGTGTGTGTGTGTGTGTGTGTGTGTGTGTGTGTGTGTGTGTGTGTGTGGGTGTGTGGGTGTGTGGACTGTGATCAGAATTTGACACAGTATCCTTTAATACTTTGCACTCTAAGTGTCTCGGGTTAGTTTTGAACGGACCTTATATCCTAATGATATCCTTTTCAAAGCAGGGCTCATGTGAGTCTGTCAAACAAAGAAATTGATTTGTCCAACATCAACTTTGAGAAAGTCTCGTTTCTATTGTCATTGCATTAATTAGAGGTTGTGCTGTATGCCTATTATAGCAAATAATGTGGTTGTCAAGATTCTAGTAACACTCAAACCACATTTGATATAGTCATGATGTCTCTAACTGATCTAAGGCTCCAGGTATTTGATTAGATATTTCGATAAATTAATGTTTACTGGGATCAATATTTCTTCTTCTACATGCAGTACTCAGTCAAATAGATTGAGAACGAGGAAATGAAAGGTTCCCGCAAATAGCTTAATCCTAACCAGAACTCAATGATCTAATTTGATGCCTGTAAACCACCAGAAATGTTTAATCCTTTGCAGGTAAATTAAGGTAATCTCTGCCACCTTCCTCTCTCCTACTTATATTCTATTTGCTTGCATTTACTTGCACTATTTTATCTGTTTTATTGTGTTGCACTGTTGGAGGAGCCTCTGACCTCAGATTTTCACTGTAGCTGTGCACGAATGACAATAAAAGCCATGAATCCTTGACATCTTCCTCTCTAACATTCTCTTTCTCTCCCATCCTTCTCCCCAGGTGAGGATGATGACGATGACGAGTGCGGGGAGGAGAAGCTGCCGTCATGTTTCGACTACGTGATGCACTTCCTCACCGTGTTCTGGAAGGTTCTGTTCGCCTTTGTCCCGCCCACAGACTACTGGAACGGCTGGGCTTGCTTCGTGGTCTCCATCTGTATGATCGGCCTGCTGACCGCCGTCATTGGTACGATCACAGCTGACAAGACACATTATAGATCATAACATACTGTGACCAGCTGTGATCGTACCGGT
Organism: Trematomus bernacchii; assembly: GCF_902827165.1. Lineage (NCBI taxonomy): Eukaryota > Metazoa > Chordata > Actinopteri > Perciformes > Nototheniidae > Trematomus > Trematomus bernacchii. The sequence goes on from NW_022987828.1 coordinate 15,590,137, forward strand.
GACGGCGGTTAGCAGGCCGATACCTTACAAATACCGTGAGCCAATCAAAAGAAGTACCACGATTTTTTAAAGATTTTTCAGTAACTTAAAGTCCATAACATATTTAATGACTGGTTACTAATATTATTTCATGTTCATCATACATATTGACTGGTAAGTGTATGCAATTTTAGTAGTGTCAGTAGAGTGTAAAAAAATGTATGAGATTAGATATTCTTCATTTATCCCAATTTGGGATTTCTTTTTACTGAAGCATGTTAACAGGTATTATTGCAGATGAGATAAAAATATAATCACATAAAAGAAATATAGAATAAAAGTAAAAAAATGAATATAAACAATGAATATACAGTTTACTTATCATCAGTAGAAAATATATACTGTATAAATATCAATAAGGTATCTAAATATTACACAATTTGAAATGTACAGATTAAGTTAGAATGCAAAATATATCAATCAATCAATCAATGTTTATTTATATAGCCCAATATCACAAATGTTACATTTGTCTCAGTGGGCTTCACAGTTTGTACAGAATATCAGTATGACAATACGACACCCTCTGTCCTTAGACCCTCACATCGTACAAGGAAAAACTTCCAGAGAAAACCCACAGTTTAAAGGGGAACATGGGAGAAACCTCAGGGAGAGCAACAGAGGAGGGATCCCTCTCCCAGGACGGACAGACGTGCAATAGATGCCGTGTGTAAATTGAAAAGATAATACATTTACAACATAGGTAGTCCAAATGTTTGGACATGCATGTGTCTATAATAAGAAGATTAATCCATGAGGATATCAACAATCCTGTGGGAGCCATCAGGGAAGTAGAAGTAGAGATAGGTTCAGCCACGACTCCAAATCCAGGACTCAGGATCCAGGACTCAGGATCCAGGACTCAGGATCCAGGACTCAGGATCCAGGACTCAGGATGCAGGACTCAGGATCCAGGACTCAGGATCCGGGACTCAGGATCCAGGACTCAGGATGCAGGACTCAGGATGCAGGACTCAGGATCCAGGACTCAGGACCACAGCAACAGGCACAGCCACGACTCCGGATCCCGGCGTAGATAGACACCAAAAATAAATTTGGGGGAAGCTGGGTTATTCGGAACATGAGAGTACACAGGTACAGACAGAGAGTAAGGTGTCCCCCGACAATCTAAGCAAAACTAGGGGCTGAATCAAATCAGCCCTAACTATAAGCTTTATCAAAAAGGAAGGTCTTAAGCGCACTCTTAAAAACGAATAGGGTGTCTATATAAACCCAGAATAATATGAACATTATAAAAGTGTCCATAAAAGTAGTTGTAATTAAAATGTCAAAGCAGTAAGGTAGTGTGAGTACAATATGTGTACATTTTTCAAGGTTATTGAAAGGAAAAAAATCTCTATAAGTTTAATGTGTTTTTTTTATGATTACAGGAGACCTGGCCTCTCACTTTGGCTGCACAGTCGGCCTCAAGGACTCCGTCACAGCAGTAGTGTTTGTGGCACTGGGCACCTCTGTACCAGGTGGTGTGTGTGTGTGTGTGTGTGTGTGTGTGTGTGGTGTGTGTGTGTGTGTGTGTGTGTGTGTGTGTGTGTGTGTGTGTGTGTGTGTGTGTGTGTGTGTGTGTGTGTGTGTGTGTGTGTGTGTGTGTGTGTGTGTGTGTGTGTGTGTGTTGTGTGTGTGTGTGTGTGTGTGTGTGTGTGTGTGTGTGTGTGTGTGTGTGTGTGTGTGTGTGTGTGTGTGTGTGTGTGTGTGTGTGTGTGTGTGTGTGTGTGTGTGTGTGATCACATTCACTGAATGTTTAAACACATGTGCTGTACTTTATGTTCACGCTACTACACAGTTCACCGCTGTATTAATGTTCTTAAATATCCTACTATTTACTCTCCGACAGTTTTAATCAAAAACCTTTCTCTCTCTCCACATTTGGCATCTAGCCCTGAGAGGTCTCTAAGCGTAAATACCCCGAGGTCTCGTTAAGGATAGATTTGTGTTCATCAGTGACCTGATCTCCAGAATATTTTGCCACTTTTTTATTTACATTTTTGATTATATTTTAGCGGGCTTTAGTCTTTTATAAGCAGTTGATTTTGATGAAGATCCTCTACATGGTAGCAATCAACTGCATAAGAACAAGATGAGAGCAAGAGACTAATTCGTTTTTTTTAATTGATTAAATATATTAGTAGAAGAACAATACTTTATCTGAAATAAGAGTTTAGTTTTTCTTTTGACTATTTTTTAAAACATTCAAAGAAAAAAGATGCTGTCATGCTGAAGCATGCGTATGGTTCCCAGTCTCTCCAGTCTTTATCTGTAGAAGCCTGCGAGGAAACAGACAGCTGCATGAATCACCCTCTAAATGTGAGGAATCACTGGCGACTGCAAATGCCGGCTTATTATGCTTTAACCTTGGCCCTGGTCCTCTGCTTCTGTACACACACACACACACACACACACACACACACACACACACACACACACACACACACACACACACACACACACACAGACACACACAGACACACACACAAAGATGTAGCACGTGATTGAATGCTAGATGTATAACATGCAGACACATTAACGAGTGCAAAACTGTAATTACATTGACAAACAGACTCACACTTGTATACTTGCAACATATTTAATCTTGAAATGTGTTTCACACACTTGCGCACACACACACACACACACACATACACCTGTACTGTGTCCACCATGTGTTATTAGCATAGCGCTATTTGTCATGTCAGGCTCAGGTGGTCTCTGTCCTCCCATTTTGGGAGCAAAGGGAAAAAAGTGATGTATTGCATACCATTTCACACACACACACACACACAAATGCAAACATATATGCACACAGAGGAAATATAATGTCTGAAAGCACACAAACGGAAACATTTATGGGCAAAAGCAATCACACGCAGCCGCTTGAAACACATAAATGCAAACACACACTCACATGGACATACATTATGTCAAATTGCAGACTGGAAACATTGTGGTTTAGCCTTTCAGAGGTCTTTAATAGAGCCCCCCATCCCGTGGCGCACACACACAAATGCACACAATCGCACACACACAAATGCACATAATCCCACACACTGACAGAGAAACAGACCTCAAGTTCGTTGGTTATTACAGTTAATAAAACCCATCCTGTGCTGTGGTTCCATGATGATTAACCTCGTTTATCACTGTTAGACAGGCCAACTCACACACACACACACACACACACCCACACACACACACACACACACACACACACACACACACACACACACACACACACACACACACACACACACACACACACACAGAAAGGGATGAGGAGAAATTGAAAGGAGCAAAGCTTGTAAAGAGAATTCTAAACTCAGGAATCCAAATCATTTGTTGTTGGTTTGGGATTTAGGCAAAACCTCAGAGACTCATCTGTGAACACCTCCAGAGGGTTTTTAAAGTATTCTGTGAATCATTTCAATTTGGCCTCAGAAATTCAATAGATACATTTAAACTGCAATCGCAGTAAATGGGATTTGCACAGAGAAGGAAGAGGTATTGTGCAGTAGACGTTAGGTTGGAGAATGAAAGCATCTATACAAAATATTTGTTACTATAAATTGTATTTGCAGGATATTTCAGGTGAAATATTAAACCTTTCATATGTAGACTGGCATTGACTAAGGCAGAAACAAAAGCAAACTGCAGGGGTGTAAGTAACTTTAGATGAAAGCATTTTTCAAATGTTGCCCCTAACCTCAAGGGCATTAAAGTCATTAAGTACATTAAATAAAAGAAGACAACAATTGAACTTGTCTGTGTTTTCAGACACAGAGAATTGAAGACAATTGTACGATTACCAGGAGGATAATTGATATTTATTCAATGTTACATTTCAGACTTTTTATCCGACTTGTTTTTGGAAGTTGAAAGGAACAGGGGAGAAGGATAAAAAGGGAGAATTCAGATGGACTAAGCCAATGACTATACACACAACAATCACAGTACCTAGATTAAATGAGGGAAATGTGCTGATAATTATTTATTTGTTGATTAGTTTGTTAACTATAATATAATAGGGGAGGCGTGTTGTGCAGTGGGTTGTGCGTTGGTGTTCGGATCAGGGTGTCACAGGTTCACTGCAGTCAGCATGTCGTTGTGTCCCTAGGCAAGACACTTCACCCCATGGCTTTCATTTATATCGTTTCATCAGATTGCCAGATTTCCATGAGCACATTGAAGAGTCCTTCCATTTCAAGAGACAAGAGGGAAAAGGCATCTGAAGAAAGAGGAATGAAAGGTGGAGGGAGAGGATCTTAGAGAGGGTGGAGAGGTAGAAAGAGAAGAGAGGCGCACTGGTTGATTGACAGTAAGAGAGAGGAAAAGGGCAGACAGCTCTGCAGGGAGGCATACTCTCACAGACGGAGCTGCACAGAGAAACCTCTTTCACACACAAACACACACACATGCTGCTACTGAACATGCAAGCACCCACTCACTCACTCACCCACTCACTCATGCACACAAGCACCCAAACACTACTTGATGCACAAAGACACACACAGGCCAGCTGGTGGAGGCATGACATCAGATTGGACCGGTGGTAAAGTTCAACTAAACACACAGACAGTGTACATGCATGCACTGGGCACAGGAACACAGGGAGGCACCACACACACTTAAGCACAGAAGACTTGTCCTTGAAGCTTTAAGGTGTATCAGGAGACTCATTTTGCTAGGCTCTTTCTTTGGCCCATTGCCTCTTCCCTCCTCCTTCCTCTTCTGCTCCTCCCATCATCTTATTTTCCGCCAGTTTTTCTGCCACTTCAACAAATCCCTTCCCGGGTTTCTCTCCATATTTATCTCCTTTCACTGTATCTGGCAGAAAAAGGGGGACAAGAAAGACTAATCAAGAGAAGATGGCAAGGAAATGAGCGCCAGATAAGAGCGCTAACTGACCATTTGGCCATTTGAGCTCTCAGCACAAGCCTATTGTTATGATTTGGCAACTAATAGAGTCCCTTTTGGAGCTGTTGGGATTTGGCAAACACTTTGGGACTTGAGTATGATTTGTTTGGCCCTGAAAACTGAGACTCAGCATTGTGCATTATTGATCTCATACCAAATGTGTTATGTTCTGGCAGCGACAGAACACTACAACAGGATTAAAAATTGTGGTTTCTAATTTAAGGTTTTCTGCCTTAATGTGGAAACTGGATTTGCACAGTATTCTGTATTTTTAATCGTGCGTTTGCATTTATCAAGAGCCTCCTTCTCTGAATTCTTGTGTAACTCAAATTACTGCATGTTGAGGTCAGGAGTTCTAATGTAAAGTCAAAATGTAAATCTGTTTGTACTTCAGAAAATTCAGTAGGCAGTATTTAATTTACACTGATTAGTGTTGGGGAAATATTTTCCAAGGCCCATAGCTTTGACCCAGTTGATCAGTTCATACTGTCCTGACTGAGCGCACACACCTGCAACCTTGGCTGCTGTGCTCTCAGTGTTTTAGTCTCCCTGTTCCTGCCTGTTGGCGTCAGCTGATAGAGGTGTTATGATTCTATCTTGTTATGCACAATGTGGATTATTCTCTCTGAACTAGCTAAATACACGGGTCTGGGGTCGAGTTCTTCAGACTTGACGTGGCAACTCTACCGTGAAGTTGTTTTGTGAATTCTCCGGCCGAGGCTCCTAAATAAACCATCAGTGTTTGACATCAAAGCTCCAGCTCTCCCCGTGTCTCCTTCATGAGTCGGTGACTCCTCCTGCATTGCTAAATAGAAGTTTCCCCCACAATTAGCATATTTTTGTTTATCAAGGGCAATGCACTGTGAGTCTGCGAAGGCTTCATTTAAAAAGCCCATGCTTCATTTTTCAAGACTTCCGTGGTTAAATGATAGGACAGTCATAAAACTGTAGTACATATTGGTATTGGTCTGATGGTAGTTAAATGGGAAAGTCCAAGTCCAGAATTGTGTTTATTTTTGTCTAGTCTACAAGTCAGTGAAGAGGACATGTGGCCAAATGGTGACACTAGGTAAAAGGTCATAGTAACACTAAAGTTAATATATCTAATTCCCGTCGGAGGCAACTGGTAAAAAGTTGCCAAATCCACTGAAACAATCCCTGCTTTCTCTCTCTCAGATATTCCTGTTTGCAGATGAACTACCCTTATCTTACCAGAGACAAACAGCAACAATGCTTGGGTTGGCTTGTGAGGTTCCCTTTTCACGAGAATCCATAGAATGTCCAAACTGTTAACTGTCTGTCTCCTTTCCTTTCACAGATACCTTTGCCAGTAAGGTGGCTGCTACCCAGGATCAGTATGCAGATGCATCCATTGGAAATGTGACAGGCTCTAATGCTGTCAATGTTTTCCTCGGCATCGGGGTGAGTCCCACTCATTAAAAGATGGAAGGATTGATGGATGGATGGATGGAGTGATAGATAGATAGAGTGGTAGATATATTGAGAGATTAAGTGACTTTACCGATTGTGTGATTCATAGCTGGTATAAATCCAGTTGTTGTTCCTTATGATTTATATGTTGGTTTTTGAGTGCTTACCTTTAATGCCTCCACCGTTATAAAGAGCCATGTCACTCAGTTTGATTGTGATGCTTGACAGGTGGCGTGGTCCATCGCAGCCATTTACCATAACAGCAGAGGGGAGGAGTTCAGGGTGGATCCGGGCCAGCTGGCCTTTTCCGTCACGCTCTTCACTATCTTTGCCTTTATCGCCGTCGGCACGCTAATGTACCGACGGCGGCCAGATATCGGTGGAGAGCTCGGAGGGCCCCGGACGGCGAAGGTCCTGACCACCATGCTGTTCTTCAGCCTGTGGCTCCTCTACATCCTCTTCTCCTCACTGGAGGCCTACTGCCACATCAAGGGCTTCTAAGATGACAAGAGATGACGAAAGGGAAGGGTGGGACAGGAGGAGAACACGGAAGAAGTGGAGGAGGATGAACGTATGGATTTGGAAATGATGGCTGTCTCATTGATCTATCACTCCCTCCCTTTACGCAAGACTGAATGCCAGATGAATGGATGGATGTACAGATGAAGAAATGAAAGAGGCATTAAAGTATCTATAAACATACCTGAAGGAAATACGGATGCATGGAAGGGCAACGACAAACAGGAAAATCAAAGGAGCGAGAGAGATAGCTCAGAAAATAGAAGAATCGCAGAATACACTTAAGAAGAAGTTTTTTTGTCTTGATCTATAATCCAAACCAATCAAGTTGTCTTAAACCCAAACCCATTTCAAATACATAAAACCAAACCCAAAACACCTACAATGTGTCACTGCTGGATTGACCATACAGAAGCGAAGAAAATGAGGTTCAACAAAACAAGGAGGGTTAAAGAAGACCAATCTCACAGCTCCTCGGATATGTGGCTTTAACAACAGAAATCCCATTAATCCCCTCCAGTCGGAGCGATGCTATTCCCCCGTCCAATTAGAGTAACAGGCTTGAGTGTGACCGGAAAGGACAGACTAACTTTATCAGTATGAACATGCATGGACAGACAATACTGGAAACACAATCAGAAGAAACCGGATGTATTGCCACAACTGTTTAATGACAACAAACTGTGCGTGCTGGTGTGTGACTGTGTTTCTGTGCTTGTGTGCTGTGGGAAGATGGTCAAGTACTGTGAAAAAAAACGCCTCTCTTTTTGCTGTCGCTGCGTGAGACTGAATATGCTTTCGTATTCAAGGTCTTTTTGACTCCCACTCTCCCAGCCTGTAGAATTGCTGACTCTTTTTGCGGGAGGCCGCGTTTAAGATATGAAATGTTTTGAACACCGCTGAGAGCTGAGCGTACATTGCAGCTCCACAATTTTCCTTCTGAATGTCTTGGTTACGCCATGCGCTCTCGAACAGGCCATCTTTCTGTTGCTTTATACAGTAGGTGTAAATGATTTAAGGTCTAATATGAATCAAGAAAGGGTTAGTGTGCTTTTACCTTTAAAAGGCCGTGTCTGAGAAGACAAAATGGCCGCTTTACCGTTTAAAACTGTTAGAGAAACTATAATCATTGCATAAATATCTCGGTAAATCTTGTGTGTTTTCGTTGGGGTTTTCTTAAACTGTGGAATTCTTTTACATGATTTTCCACCTATGAGATTCCCGCCATCATGTGTCAATTGTAACATTGCAAAAGACTTTCAAAAGTAGGTACTGCCCTCTGTGATACTCATAGTTTGCTTAACTGCCTCCGCCATTGTTTTTCTAACTTTGATGCCGCTTTCCCATTGGTTCACTCAAACGCTTGTGTCGTTATCCCTGTGTGTCTTAAGCACCTCCCCCTGGCTGGTCAGTGGACCAATCAAAATCCTCAAGGGCTTTGTAAGAAACAACCACTAATCTGTTACCCTGACCCTTGATGTATTATTCTTCACCTAGATTGGTCTTTTGGGGGCAATTTAACAGGGATTTGTATTCCATAGCATTATACACCACCTGCTCAGATGTTAGGACCTATCTTCAGCGTATCTTAAAAAAAAGACTGCATGAAAAATTAATTGAGAATAAAAGGTTGTCCGACCAAGTTAGCTACATTTTGGCAAAAGCGACCCAATGATCCAAAGTTCTCTGTCGGACAAGACTTGTCCCAGTTCATTACAAAGACTTCCTATATATTGTACCTTATTCCAAATTAACTCACATCTTCTTTTCCAGGCTGCCTCCACACTAACTCTTAAAGATAATACTATACTTCAGGTATGTGGATCATGCAGGCCTAAATCCAAAGGAATTAATAAACATCTGAGTTTATATTTTGTCTCTTTTTTCAAAGCAATGCGTTTGCTCTTGACTGAAGAAACATAATGTAATTCAATGATTCATGCCGGCTTGGAAACCAACTCTTAAGCCGTCAGATAAAGGAATAGATAAAAACCTATTAGCTATTGTTGAAGAAGTAGGCTTACTCACAGATACAAATAAATACTTTTGCTTAGGGTACATCTAATCTCCGACACCTAGATTCTGTTGAACCAGCTCACAGACTTTTGAAGACAACTCTTTAGCAAATAAAATAGGATAATGATATTATAAATATGCCAAGCTTATTTGAAATCCCTATTCAAGTGGGCTCGCTAGTTAAGATGTAACAATTAAACTGCAGATATCAACAGACTTACAAACTGGGAATCTTTAATCGGTTATGGAAAGACAATTAAAATATGTCCAGAAGTGTGTGTAGAAAATAATACTTCTAGGCTGTCAACTGGCAGAGAGGTTTACACTTTAGACTGTTAACAATTTTACCCTAAAACCACAGAGATCTAAACGTTCACAAAACGTACTGTTTACCTAAGGCACTCAAAAAGTCCATAGTTTGTTGAATGGCACTATATGCATCTAAATTGGCCAGAATTTTCCTGCTGATGTTGTGTTTTTTACTTGATGTATAATATAATAGTTAGTATTTTAATTGTCATCTGTAACGTAGGTAGTCTGGGCTAAATGTTATCCTTTAAATCTTGGCAAAAAATCTTGTCGCGGACAACTTAATCGCCTGTGAGAAAGAAGAGCCCTGGATTGGATGAGTTTGGCAAAGCCACACTATCTTGAGTAGATTTTATATAAAGATGGTCTTGGTTTTGTAACCTGATCACCAAATGATGCGTGGAGAATCATCCCAGAACGGAAATCTGGCCAAACTCTAAAAAAAGACTCTGTAGTATGCAGACTTTTGTTATTTGCAGCACCATTGTTGCACATTTTCAAAACAACTTAAACATTAAAAAACATTCTATAAACTCTGATAATAAATAAAACATTTGACAGCCACTTGTATTTGCCAAACTCTTGACAATGCACGGCTCTCCGTTAGAGTAGCTGTTCTCTCGTGAAGGCCTTGGAGTGGCAGTTTACCCCTGTTTTGCCAAAGGGAAATCTTTCTATTAGAAACTTACTATTTGCAGTCCGACCTGTAAAGGGTTTTCTAACCAATGGATCTTTCTTAAAACACCAAATATTATTCATATGTCATTAACAATTTGAAAGGAGACATGTCGTTTTAACCTTACCAGAATCTTTCTATTTAAATGTGTATGCATTTGTCTCTTCACTGGCATGGAGCTTAAGGTTTATACACTGTAAAAAGTTATGCTAGCTTGTGCAAAAAAAAAAAAAGAAATAACATTGTCGAAGCTTTTTGCATCGCTTTTTGAGTAAACTCAACAGGGTTTAAATTATCGTAGATATTGCTAAATCATTTTGGATTTACTTAAAACGTGCCAGCTGCTTCATTTGTCAGAGTGAACTTGTGTAGGAATGAAAAGCTTGCAGTAATGTAGTTGTTTGCATCAAATTAGTTTGCTGCACAAATTTGACAGAAGCTAACATTTTTTTAATTGATGGGAATATAGTTATTTTGCTACACCGGCTTTGTTGCAATGCCTCTTTCAGTGTGTCTACCTTGACTTATAAAGCTAGTCTGACTTGAAGCTAATGGCAGATTAACGACAGCTTTTCAAAGCCTCACCGTTTGGACCAAGCCTGGAAGCTAAACTCAACAAACAAAATGTTAGCTGTGACTAGCAGGTTCGAGCTGCTAAGCTAACCTGGATAAGAATCAAAATAGCGCTTTAGCTTAGCTTCCTTACTTGGTTTGGACATTGGAGGTTTGAAGGGTCAAAGGTTAGCCAGGCCACCGCTGTAAATATAACACTAAGAGCAAGCAAGGAGTAGAAAGATAAACTGTAGACTTTTTTTGAAGAAGCTAGCAGAGTTTTAGATGAAGGAAAAGCATTGCACTGGTTCTTGTCGCTTATGTGAAACGGCTACTTTTATGTTTCGTCGAAAACACTAATGAAGTTGCTTCTGATGTAAACAACAACAACAGATTTTGTTTTTTGACTGATGTACACAGTAAAAATGTTGTACCTGATGTAAAAAAAAAAAAAGAAAACAACGGTGGTGAACCATTAACGATGTTGCTTCTGATGTAAAGATTGATGATGCGTTTTCGTTGCCTCGTTCACTTCTTGACGGATTGTCTGTCTGACGGGAAAAACTGTCTGTCCGAGGAATAAATGAATGCAACAGCGAACGGACGGACGGACAAACAAAAGGAAAGACAAACACCCCTGCTGATACGAGCTGAGCAACGTCATGCTGAGATGTTGTACTGTTGGAAAAAATACATTACCAGAGCTATTCTCTACCCTTAAAGTAACATTTAACATTGTAGAAAGATGATTATAACGGGAGGTTATGAACATTAAAAAAAAAAAAAAACATGAAGTTACAGCCATACATTGATTTCTGGGTCAGAGAGATTGAAATGGACTTCTCCTGCTCAGCATGTGTATTGTTATTGTGTCTATCTGTCCCTCTGTGTCTCTTCCCTCTTTCTCTGTCTCTCTGCTGCCAAAGCAACCGAAACCGGCAGCAATCCTTTTCGTTCCGTCTTTTTCTCCCCTCCGTCTCCCTATGCCATGTTTTTCATATTTGGGAATGTCAATGTGCTAACTTGTTGACACTGTGCATGAATGATAACATGTCTGTATATAGTATTAGAGAATCGTATCCCATTCCCCTGGTGTTGACAACAAAATGGTTCGAATGTTGTACAGATTCTGGTTTTCTGTTCATCTTTGATTCTGTTCGATTACATTTTGTCTTTTTTTCAAATGTGTGTAGATCTTAAAACAATGTTTTTTAATTTAAACAAAGAAGTAACTTGCACATTAATGTTTGATTAACTAATTAAGGGTGTTTTTTTGGTAAAAAGGCAATATCTGCTGTTATTGAATGAGAGAGGAGATCTTAAAGGAGTTATGTATCTTAAATAAATAATCTATAAGAGAGTTGCATGGGTTATTTGTACAGAAAAAAGACACTGCTTGCTACTTCTACCATAACTGTATTCTCTAACAGAGGGTGAGGGATACTGTGTGTACATCTAAAGGTTATTTTGTCATTAAAGAAATAATAATAATAATAATAATAATAATAGTGTGTATATACTGTACAGTGTTATAAGTGAGGTGGACTATATGGCCACCACGCTAAGCGTAGAGAGTTAAATCTACATATTTATTTAATGGAAACAAAAACACTCACTTCACTCAAGAATGACATATATTGCCTTTTTTGAAGAAGTTTGCTTAAAGTGTCTCTATCACTCTTTCTTCTATATGTCTTTTTCCCCCATTCCATCTTTGTCTTTTATTTTTATATTGGAGGGGCGGTTTATATTTCTCTGGCTTTTTCATTTCTTCACGGTTTATTCGGACTCAGCCATTGTCACTTTTTCCATTTGTCTGGCTGTTTGATCCCTCTGACTCAACATATCTCATCTGTCTTTTTACATGTATATCCATCTATAGTTCAAAAGAATATGTCTCCATCTGTTTGATTCTCTCAAAGGATCATTTGTCTTGACTTGAGACACCATCTGTCTGATTCAGAACCGTCTGCCATTTTAAATCTGTTTCCTTAATCCTGCACGTCTTTCTCCACCTCCACATCCTTTTCTTCATTTCTCTGTCCTTCTTCTCTTCTCTCGTGCGTAGTTGGGATACTAAACGTTTGTTAATTTGATTTGGTTTAAAAATGAAACAGTTATATTGTTGATCATAATGAAGATTTTTATTTTTTATTTCAATGTTTTGATTTCTTTTTCTCTCATGATTTGCCGCTGTCCTCTGTGTGCGCGTGTGTGTTGATTTAGTTTATTTCTATTAATTTTTGTTGAACACCAACTGATCAGAAGAAAGTTGTTGTATGTGTGTTGCCACTAACTGTGACTGCTCTTCATGGTACTTCTGATAAAACCAATAAAATAAAGTTTGGGATACCCTGTTTCAGAGACCCTGCGACTCCACTGCCTTTCTAGTTCGTGTGTGTGTGCGTGTGCGTGTGCGTGTGTCTTACATTCAATCTGTGATGAACAGCGTTAATATGAAAGCTTAATTATTATGCAAATTTCCATTGGAGTTTATATTTTCCTTTAGTGGAAGTAAATGGGCAAGCAGCTCTTTTGTTAGCGTGTCTCGCTCTCTCCCTATATCTCACGCTCAACCTCCCCTAGAAACAAACATCCATTTTATTTCACAGACTGTTGACGCTCAGAATGTCTGAATGTCTGAACATCTCATGAGCTGTCATCTCCCTTGTTCTGTCATCGTGTCAGAGACGGCGCGACGGCCGCATCATCACTAATTAACTGTCCGTGTTTTCATGTGTCATATGAAAAAATAATGAATTGTCTGCTGCTGCTGTTTCCTTGGTGTTCACCAATCTTTCTTCACGGGTGAAAATTCAGACGAGATCAATTATTCACTTGTATTCAAAGAAAATCTCATTTTAACCCACCAAAAGAAAATCACATTGAAGGTATTTTAATGTTTGGCTAATGCGCTAATTAAATCTTTCTTCTATATCGTCGAAGCAGATTTAAATAATTGAGTACAATGAGGTTTTTGTTTCGTAACAAATGCACAGTCTTAGTTTATAAGCAGCACCTGTTGGTTTTTATCACATATATGCGGTATTAAAGATGGAAGGATTTGTTTATCCTGACAATTTGACTCTTAATATTTCCCTATTAATTACCATTGCACACAAAGGCAAAAGCATAAAGTGAATGGTATATAAAGACCTTTGTGTTTTTATGTGTGTGTGTGTGTAGTTATGGAGGGAACACCGAAACAAGGCAGATGGTTCAAAATGAGGCTAAGAAATCTGTATGACTGACATGTCATTATAATTTTAATATTGAAAACAAAACAATAAACGATAGTTACTTTTTGAATAGACAGATTTATATATTAGACCTGTGCCCTATACCAACAAATAAAGAGGCTTGAATCCAGTACTTATTTCTTAGTGATAAATGTTAGTCCAGTATTCACTAGTTGCAAATGAACTATCAAACTTGCAACTCAGATTTTGGATTTGCAAGTTTGATAGTGTGCAGGAGTTTATTTTAATATTTTTGATCTACTCGTTCCTTCCCTTCCCTTCCCTCGACGTGACTCTTGAAGTAGAATGTTCTTCTGGTCTGAGTCCAGTACTCACTCAGATATTATCCCTTTGGTCCACCAACTCATTCCAAAAATGTGGTTCTGCATGGCTTGCTAAATATTTAACAGTCTTCACTAGTCACTCTTTTGCTTTGACTCTCTAAAATTGCACTAGACAAGAAGTGTGCAGTCAGCTTATCGTAGTTTCTGTGCAGGGAGCACTTGTACAGAGTGGCTTACAGGAGGAATAGTCCAGGCAGGGCACACAAGTCACGCTTGCATTAGCTGATTGTCATCCAATTCGAGTGTAATTAAAATGTGACACTTGTCCCTGTTACTATGCTGATGCCATTTGCTGAAGCAGCTCCCCGCCTCCATCTCAGCCTCGTCCATATGTGCTATATTTGCTTGTAATGTTGGCTGAGATTTATGTGTATGAAGGGGGGATTAGTTATCCAGCAGCATTGCAGATTGCTGCCCGGAATCTAAAATCTAATCACGTTACCATTTGTCAATTCCTTGACCGTAAATGTCTAAATTGGCAAATGGAGATAGGAGCACATTGCCTGTAGAATCTAAAGAAACATCGTTATACTCCACACTAAGCTGACCAACTGGACGGTGTAGGCGGAAAAAAAATGATGATTATACAATCCATCAATTTACTATACTTTCTCCTACAAAAATAACCTTCCCACTTAACAAAAATGCATTTTAAATTGCGTCTTCTTCCTGATTACAGTTTGAAAATGTGTAAAATTGAGACAAAACCAAACAAAAACGCAAAAGAAATTGGTTTAGGCAAAACATCTACTTGGTTAGGGTTAGTACATTACCATGGTCTAGATTTAAATATATACGTTTGTTAGCGTTATTTAAGATACGGACGGCAATTTAAATAGGTAAACATTGAAATGTGGCTTCACACGGGACATACAACCGGACTCCCAGTGAAGTCCTTTGTTGGTTTGATCCCACCATCAACCCTTGTGCTACGTCAAAACCTCAAATTCAGGAAAAAATCTGAAAATATGTGTCCTTCAAAATGAAATAGAGAATGTATTATGTGTTATTTTTAGGAGGACAGGCTGAAATAAGAGCACACTTCTAGTCGACATTCCTGGTGAAGTGGAGGGTCAAAGTTGAGTTGTGAAGCTCCAAAATAACAACCTGCAGAACTGTTAGACAAACCTTAAATGGTGTGAATAAAAAGGTCCCATCTGGTCCGTCGGAAGCCTTTATAACATCTGACTGATGGATGACTTGTATTCTATTTTCCTCCTTTTCCCATGCTGCCACTGTGATGGATCGTGCTCATTCTCTGTGAGCGGTGATGGATTCTTCCCATTAAAAGTCAATCCGCTTCCTGTTTTTTATTGTATAATAAACAAGTTTGTCTTGTATATGTGCATTTAAACTGCACAATAATTTGGCGAGACTTATTTGATATCATGCTTGCAGAACGTGTTTCTAAGAGTGAGTCAGTATAAGAGTCTATTCGCTGCGATGTGTTTTGTGCCGTTGTTTCTTGTGTACAGGTGTTAGCCTTGTCTCCTTTCATTACCTGCCTGCTGTTGTGTATAAAATCTCATTATGTTGTCACATTTGATTTCTAGACAGGTGCTAGTCTCAATGGCCTCTGCTTCCGGGTAAGCATGCTGGGTAATCAGAGTGAATTTAAGTCAGTATGTGGGTGCATGCTGCTCCTGAGCACTGAATAATGCCTGAACTGTCAGAAGGTCTGCGCTGGCTGTCAGACTATGCACAGCCACTTAGAGAGACAGCAGGACCAGCCGTGGGTTTTTACTGCTCTGCTCCCTCCTTTGTTTCATATGTGTCAGTCAGTGCTCAAACACAGCCTATATATTAAAGGTCACCTATTATGCAAAATCCACTTTTTCATGTCTTTTATACAGAAACATGTGTCCCCTAAAGAGATTCTGAAAGTTTCAGGAAAAAAGATTCGCTCACTTTTTGTCCTGATCCATTTATATAAAAACCTGTCAGAAAATGAACTGATCAGATTTTGGCTGGTGTAACCATTAGACAATCACCAATCAAGGTAACCCCCCCCCCCCCTTATCACCTGAATCTCCTCCTAGAGCACCATTGTGTTCTTTTTAACCAAATATCTCTCAGAGGGGCGTGGGGAGGGGCTCCTTATTTTCATCTAAAGTAACAGACAGAGAATCAGCACTTTGGAAACAGGGCTGAAACAGAGGGGATTATGGGTAATGCTGCAATGATCTGTTTGGTGTTTCAGACAAACACTTCAGAGACATGTTTTGTATATATCTGAGACCTATAATATATTGATGAAAACAGTATAATAGGAGACCTTTAAAAGAAAGTTTGGATGGTCATTGTAATATATTCTGGTACCCATATCTACATGTATATAAACTGGACAATATAAATTCTTCCCAAACAATAATATAATTTAAGTGGTATTACATGTTTCTGTTTTAGATAGTAGTGAGAAAACTGATCTGTTTCTGCATTTTGCATCTGGGATTTGCAAAGCATTTTTAAAACTCTTTTAGTATTTTACAAAATAAATCGCACTTATAGTAAAATATTTTAAATTCCCCATACAATTCTGAAATCTCCTACGACATATTTGCTTCTTTTTTAATATGAAATTGTAACCACATGCATTCAACTCTAGTACACTGCACAAAAGGCATGTGCAAAGATATACATACTTTTGTCAGATGTATAAGTCTCTAGGACCAGTTCTGTTCAATACATCTCAATCATTGTGGAGCTGGGGGCAAAATAACAAGCCTAACTCCAACAGTCCAACATTAGTGGTCAAAGAAATGCCTTTAAACATCAGTTTGCATATCAATAAATGTGCTCTTTTCACCACCCGTTAGACCTGTCCCTGATAATAACAGAATACAGAAACGCAACTATACAAATGGCAATGCATCAGTGAGGTTCTCCAAGAGCCCCAGAACAGCAGTGGTCCGGCAGTCCGGCAGTGGCTCAGTCAGTAGGGGCTTGGACTGGGAGCTGTAGGGTCGCTGGTTCAAGTCCCCGACCAGACCTAAATATGGAGTGTGGACTTCTACTTGGAGAGGTCCCAGTTCACCTCCTGCCCTGCCGTGGTGCCCTTGAGCAAGGCACCGGACACCCCCCTTCCCCCCTCACTCCCATTGCTCCCCGGGCGCTGTACAATAGCTGCCCACTGCTCCTAGTACTAGACTCCTGGTACTAGGATGGGTTAAAAGCAGAGGCCAAATTTCACTGTGTGTGCTGTGTGCTCTGCATGTGTGACCATTAAAGAGGGTTTCATCCCTCCCTATTAAATAAATTAAATTAATTAAAATTAAAATTAAATTAAACAGCTGCCATCAAACACAGTTGTTATGCACAGCTGCACACAAGCTATTTCTTTCTCTCTTTCTCCATTTGTGTGTTTGGTTCCTTCCTCCTGTCTTTGTGAATGCTGGGCTTGAGCCTATAGCCTCTGGTATGAGTTCTTCTTTCAAGGTCTCCATATTGGAAAGGTCATTAGCTTTAGGTTTGTTTGGCGGCTGCTGGACGTCTTCTTCATTTTTCGTAATTGCTTGTAAGCTAATCATTATCCCAATAATGACATCCCAACTGTCCATATTTTAGTTTGACCTATTCTGTACACATATCATTGCATGTCTGTCCACACTGAAAGAGGGATTATTTCTCTATTGCTTCTACTTTTACCCTCTTAAATGTACAATTAGAGTTACATTAGGACAGTGATACTGTTTGATTGTGAAGCACTTTGAGGCAAATGTGCGATTTGACACACAGTTGACTCGATTTGTCTTTGGGTGATTAAAAGTCCCTGTGTGGGTGTGCAGAGCCTTTTAAAGAATAGATATTTGTACATCGTGCTGTTTTACCTGGACTCAGAAGAGAGGATAGACATTATAAGTTCACAGAGAGTCCAGGATGTGTTTAGCCTTGCTCAGCTGCAAACATGGTGATGTAACACTATAATGGAAAAGCTTCTCTGTGAGGGTAGGTTTTTATTTAATTTGTTTATCTATTCATGTTGCCCTTCACAAGTCTAACATTTAGTTTTGTATACACCCTCTAGTCTAGAGAGAAGAGGTTGTCGTGTCTGTATTTACAGCATGGCAGGGAAAATGCACACTCTGTATGTTTCAATTTGTCAATCTAACATTGTTTCACTGTCTAGACATTCATCTGGTTCATACTGTATACTTCTTTATTCTTCATGCCTTATTTTTGCTTCTAAATCAAACATTATCTGGTCCTTTTTCAGAGGTCAACAATGAGAGCTTGGACAGCTCCAGAATAACATTAACAGGCAGGCATGTGCACAGACTTCTTAGTAGATATATACTGTCCAACGGCCAGCAGTGACTTGCTTTAAATGCATGTATTCTTTTTGTGACAGCGTTGTATTGGCCAAGACATAAAATAAAATGGTAACAATTCTAAATCAGGGTTCTTCAATGACAAGGAATATTAAACAACAAATATACACAGGCTAAATTATACTATTTAGACTCCATGACTATACTATGCAAGTTATTTTACTTTTTAGAGAGCAGCTAGATATGTATGACCAAGGCCTTTACTCATCAGGAGCGTTTTTCACATGCTATTCGTTCACAGGTCAATATATATTTCAAGACGTTTATATGCAACAAATACTTTTACACAGACCTTGAATATTAATATACACAGACACACATAAAGTATGTAGTAAAAACCTGCCACACAAAGCCAGGCACTAACACTGTATTATTTCTGCTGCTTTTACCTTTGTAATTAATAGCTGCTCTTACGGCTTGATTGACAGCTTTGAACAGCATTTACTGTGTGTGTGTGTGTGTGTGTGTGTGTGTGTGTGTGTGTGCGTGCGTGCGTGCGTGCGTGCGTGCGTGCGTGCGTGCGTGTGTGTGTGGTGTGTGTGTGTGTGTGTGTGTGTGTGTGTGTGTGGTGTGTGTGTGTGTGTGTGTGGTGACTAAACTTCACAGTTAAGATATTACAAATCCATGACTCCATTAATTAATCAATTTAAATACTTTGGACTCTTTTTTTTAAATGCTGAACTATCATTTTTAAATCATTCATTGCGTATGTTCTAAATTACGGATGTTACTATTGTACATACACTATGCCCCACAAACAAATAATTGTTATTGATTTCCTCAAAAAGAGACGCACAATAAAGACTTATCCATTAATACCACTAAACAAACATGGATGTTTGAAAGAGATAATGTGATTTTGACCGAGCAACACGCTAACAGTCTCTCCTCAAAGCTGAAGATAATGGACCTTTGATAAATGAATAGTTCCCTGTGTTTGAATATCTCTTTTAAACAGTTCCAAGTCAGTGCAACTTAATTTTCCCATGAAAATGAAATTAATCCAAAGGCTGCCTCGAAGGTATGAAATCAATCTAAGAGCTTTTGTGGCTCCGCAACAGAAATGTATTCAATTCGGAGTTAATGGTCTAAAACATGCAAAAAGCACCAGTATCGTGCCTCAACACTTAAGTCTAGTTCCGCTCTTGAAGCTTTGCTCATATTCTATAATGATGATTTATCAAATAGCTGTGTGTAATGTGAAAGTTGAAGCTTATGGTGATGAAGCTATGAGGTGATTATATTTGTTAGACGTCTTTTCAGCCTATTGTCTCCAAATGACTCAAATCATAAGTAATGGCTCCTACATTGTCACACTATTGTCTGACAGTTTTGGTTGTTTCTCTTAAGACTTCTCTGTATTTTCTTTGAATGTCTTTGCTCTTGTCACCAGATGAGGTCGACAGGGCTCAGGTGGGGAAAGGTGCTGTTATATATTTGCAGTGCACAAATCAGGATTTGAATCTGATGACAGCTGTATCCTCATGATTTGGTCAATGTTAGGTATAAATGCTGCAATTGCATCAGTTAGCAGACCTGGGGAGTATGATTTCATTAAAAAGCAAGTAGAGTGGAAAGGTTTGATTGACAGACGGTTCACCCAATGAAATGATAAGTATATTTTAAGTGTCTGCAAAAACAATTTCCAATGATGGCTTTTCAAAGGCCAAACATCTGGCAAAATAGGATACCACAGTGGATAAAGAAACACACAATAGAGAACCGCAGTGACGCGTCCTAAAACCCGGAAGTAAACTTGTCTACCCATCTCTTATAATTTTCTAATCATAAATCTATCAATCATAAATCTATCGATTCGATTTATGATTCGAAAATTATAAAAGTAGGGTAGACGTGGAGATTATCCGGCTGAACAAAACGTGATCCGTCTCTTAAATGTGTCCCAACCACAGACCTTATTTCGAGCTATTTTCCCAAATCCTATGGAGAAATTGCATTGCATTTTTGTCGAAGGAACCGAAAGAAGTTTACTTCCGGGTTTTAGGACGCGTCACTGGAGAAAAGTAATGATTTGTTGAATTAAATATATGTAGGGGACCATGTTTGATACAGCAAACTGTCACACAACTTGTAAAGTATGAGCCAAATCACATCTATGCAATGGTGTACTATATAAAACCATCTCAATTATAGTAGCATGACACTACACCAGTGTTTCATAGAGTGAAACGCATGTGGTCGGGCAGCAAAACATTTGAATAAATTAGACTTGATTACACTGTATATCATGTTTTAAAACACATTTTTGTTTAAGAATTCATGGTAACATGGGGTGAGTAATTCAAATACAAACTTTACATTTGAGCTTATTTACTCATAATAAGATACCGGAGAAATGTTTTCATTGTGATTTGAAGCCACATTTGAAGCCTCTTATCATTGTGCTGAAAACCTTCCTTTCTCCCATCCTCGATCCTGTTCTCCCTCTCTTTACATCTGAATCTCCTCCTTCATCCTATTCTCTCCTTCCCTCAGTCTGACACCCTCTCACCTCCCTCTTCCGTTGACCTTTCCTTCTCTTTACTTAAGTGTTGATTGCTCCTTTGCTCTCTCTCTCTCTTCCTTTCTTCATGCACTGCTCTTTCAATCTCTTTCAATCTCTTTCAATCTCTTTCTTGTCTCTCGCTTGTCTTTCACCTTCTCCCCTGCCAGAAGTTGATGACCAAGTCCTCCTCCCTTTGACTTACGGGCACCCACACACACTCAGACACACACACACACACACACACACACACACACACACACACACACACACACACACACACACACACACACACACACACACACACACACACACACACACACACACACACACACACACACACACACACACACACACACACACACACACACACACACACTCAGTAGGTTACTCTGTGTCAGCGACTGTTCTCTGCTGAGTGGCTTGTGGGCGGCGTGATGATGTCGAGTTACTGTGGCGATTTCTGTTGCCGAGGAGACGTTTCTACGACAACAGACTGTGGCATAGAAGCACAGACACTGACAGACGGCCACACACACACCTCAGGGCCGAGAGAGAGAAAACAACGTGTCAACAAGCTGTAAATTACACACACACGCACATATTTAGAACTGGACCTACAGGCTGTTTACCTATATGCACTCCCACATGTTCATCAGAGGCCTGTACTACGAAGCTGGTTCAACCTAACCTGGATATGTTTGAGTTAGCCGGTTGGCCCAATCCAAAACATACGCGCTCTGGCTAAACTGTACTACGACGCTGGTTATCAAGTGGATCGCTCAAGCCAGTCGTGTCCTATCTAGTTAGGTGCGCGTTCACATGAAAGGGGTGGTATTTGGAGCATTCGACCAATCTCAAACACGGACAAGCGTACTGACAGCGCAGCGTCATACTTCCTGAATGAAAAGTGAACTTTAATATTAGTCAAATATGAAGAAGTTAAACTTTAAACATCCATGACTTAAACACTTTATCCAGGATAAAAGCCACATAGCTGCACCTGCAAGGTGAATACAGCTGGTAAAAGAAAAAGTGTTTGAATGCGTACATTAGGTTTATGAAATCACTGCCCCGTCCAAGACACGATCTGACTTTAATTAGGAGAATTTGACTCGAGTGTTTCATCAACTTAATGTGTTGCTTAAAATAATACTTCTGCATACAGTATGTGACACTGTGAGTGTTGCACGGCCAGATACGGCTCAAGAAGCTGACTCAAATAAGGAAATATATGATACATTATGATGTGATATGATATGAATGATAATGGGACACATCGACGTCTGCACTCACAGTGCCGCGGACTGTACTTAATGTTACTCTGATCCGGTTACTTATGTCGTGGCAGATATTTAAGTAAGCTTTCTTAACGCTAATGTTATAATAGTCAGATTGCTCTGAAGATGGGAGGGGATATTCTATTAATTTTCACGTTCACACAGTCAGTTGATTTTGGCCGGCCGTCTTTCCTGCAACGGCAGTTTTTCTGTATTTCCTCTATCCTGTAATATGAATTGATCGCTTTAAACTCCGCACACGGAGCTCTGATTGGTCAGCAGGCGGTGCTTTCACTGAGTTGATCTCTTAGCCTGCCACCTAACCTGCTCCGGAGCAGGTTTGCCGCTCAGCATAAGTTACCATGGAGATCTAGCCTGCTAAAAAGAGAACCAACGTCGTAGGACCGGAAAGCCCGAGATTTCCCTGAAGTTAGCCGGCTAAGCGAAAATCCACCTTCGTAGTACAGGCCTCAGGTCATCCTCCGGTAGAGTAACCACACTTTAATGTCGATATTTGACACATGTTGGAGTCACCTTTTGACCTTTCATTCACACATGTGCAACTCGAAGAGGCAGAGGACAGTGGAAATATAAAAAATAAGATAGAAGAGCATCATACAGAAGAATCTAATTCCCTAAAGTTAAGTGGGCCTCACACAGGATATGAAACAAGATTTGTTTTATATCAAATAATGGGATTTTTCACACATGAAGTCTTCTGTGATCTGTCTTTTTGGTTTATTTCTCTCTATTTTTCTTTCTAACTTGTATGTGAGGGTGGAGTTTTGGTATTTGTGTTGTTCATGTGGTAGAATTATCTTTGTTTTGTTTGGAACAACATGACAATATTAGGTGTTGTAACGCATGAGACCTTTTCATTGTTTACACCACCGCTCGCTCTCTTTAAAACTGACCAGGATAAAAATATAATAGCTTGTGTCATTACATGCAGTCATTAGACTATCAGACCTTATAGGAACAGGTTATCTTCTTAATAGTACCAGCATATTAGGGAGCCACTCCAAGTGAGAGTGCTTCTTGGATCAATGCTAATCAGCCTTTTCAGTGGAAATATGTTCAAATGTTCTGAGATCTGACTAGGTGTCTTTATGTATTCTTGGCTTTGAAAGGAGTATTTTAACGAGCCAACAAATCAATCTGAGATGAAGACTGAATTCCTAGAAAAAAGTATATGCTGCCAGAAGAAAGCAGAGAATAGGATATAGGAAACAAACTATATAAATAGCTGTTTCTAAAGATCATACATGAAAAGAAGAGAGAACATTTGAAGACAAAAAAACAGTTTAATAAAATAATATAAAGGGTGAATAAGTTCTACGCAAATGACTTCCATTTGAAAGGCGCTGCAGTATGGTTGATGTGAATTACATGTCATTGAATAATAAAATCACTCTAATCTGATTCAGCCAGTTCAAGGAAAATGAAAAAAGGAAACAGGGAGGAAAGGAATAAAAGAGTGAGAGAGTAATAACACCAATCAGACATCATTAGCAGAGCAGAGACCAGTAATTGGAGATGTGAAGTGTGACTCATTGACAGCTAGCAAGACCTGACACACACACACACACCACACACACACACACACACACCACACACACACACACACACACACACACACACACACACACACACACACACACACACACACACACACACACACACACACACACAAAAACCATCAACCACTTGTAACCAACCTCGTTCTTCCTTTCTGTCTGTAATTCTGCTGCACTCACACACACATACATAATCACTCTCCCATTTTGAATTCACACAGACACACTATATTTTTGCACATGGCTGTATTCTCCACGTCTTTCTTTAATCTTTATATACAGGCCCACACGCGATCACACACACACACACACACACTTTCTCACAAACTCGAGCCAACACATTTCCACTCTCCTTTGCCAGCTTGACATTCACACAGTGCTGCCAGCTCCGCCACATAAGAGCTCCTTCCTGTGCTGCTCGCCCACCTGCTGCATCGCACACCATATTACCCAGACAGAAAGCATCTTTTCAACCTTTCTGAGTGAAAAACACTTAACGGAAAGTGCCATTTCTCCTGTGAGCGTCACTGAAATGTCCTCCTTCAGCATGCATCCTCTTTCACATACATAGGGAGAATGTTATTACGCAGGTGGCGGACAGGTGTTCGTGCTTCTGACCTTTTGGTGTTGGTTTGCTACCTAAAGAAAGTCACAGGCGTGTGATTTGAGTCATTTTTTCTACCAACTAAAGTAACGTTACTTTAAAAAGGTGGTTTTCAAACAAAGACATTTGACTGTAAGCTGACTTAAATATGTAAGATAAGGTTTCAATCCACAGGCTACACTGACTTAAAGTGGACCTATTATGCTATATTGGGAACATACATTGTAGGGCCATACCTATACAAAACATGTCTGTGAAGTTTTTTGCTTAAAATAGCAAACAGATCCCCCATTGTAGCCATGCCTCATACTGCTCATACCCCTCTTTTGCAGCCCTGTTAGAGAAACGCGGATTTTGGGTCCTTGGCTTAAAAAAAAAAAAAAGAGGAGGCGGAGCTAATGCCTGATCAGAATTCTACCGGAGGTAAAGTAAAATTCTGCTGTGATAAAACGCCATCCTGTTCTAAACCACATCAAGGATTATTTCTGAAACAGTATGGAGCTCAAATGTTTTTTCTCTTGCAGGTTTATCACAAGGTGAGTTCCTTTTTTTATTTCCTGCTTTTTAAACACATGTGCTCTCCAGTACAGGTTAGCTCTGAGTGTTAGCGAGGCTTGCTAATGTAAACCAAGATGAGATTACGTCCAAAACACGTCAGGCATTGTTTCTGATAGCAACTCTCTGTGGGTCCACCATCCGAAATTACGTAATATCGGCAGCAAATCTGTATCCGCTCGTTGTACCCCCGTTTTTAAAAGATTTGGGTACGGAGGAAAAGAGAAAGGGTTTTATTTTCTGACGCTGCGTGAGTTCCCCGACGCACCGGGGACACATATTTATGTATAAAAGACATCAAAAAGTGCATTTTGCATGATAGGTCCCCTTTAAGCAGGCTCAAAACAGAAATATGTAGAGAAACCAGAGACATTTCTTTTTTAAGCTACACGGTTGCAGAACTGTGACTACAGACCTTGTAATATGCATCTGATTTCATCATGTATGTACAAATATGGAATTACAATTTATAAGAGAACCCTCGGGGAAGAATGAATGATGTTGCATGTTATCTTCTCCGTTGCAGGCTGTGTTTTGTGCATTTGTGTAGTTATTGGCACTGGGTGCATCGATATATTCCCCATATTCAGGCAAGAAGTGCTTCTGTGACTTATCGACAGTACACGCTTTGATGTTTCCGCTAGACTTTTCATTTTACTCATTGATCGGTGCCCTTTTTAAAATCTGGAATTACCGTAAACAGCCATTAGTTCGCTTTTCTTTTGAGTCTTTGTAGGAAGTTCCTTATATGGTGTGTGCACAGATGATCACCTGGTTGTTCTCTGTATTCTGCTACTGAATTATGATGTAAACTTGCAAGGCGAACAATACAATATACACATCTTGGTTGCTTTGGCTCTGCTAGTACATCAGTAGGGTTCTTGTTTCAGTTTTTGTAACATTTTTACATATTAATTTGTGTTTTGGTATTAAGCAAATGTACAAAGAGGTAATAGTAATCAGGCCAACACTTTTTTATGACTTGTAGACATTTATTGAAATTGAAACGCCTTTGTGAAACACACTTTTTATAAATAACAGTGAAACCCAAAGTTTATATTTGGCCAATTTTGTTCCACATAAATAAGAAGAAGTGCTATTCAGCTTATACCCAGCAGTCAGTTATGCTCTCTGAATACATACATGTGAAAAAACATAACAAAATTCTTTCATGTTTCCAAGTTCACTATAATGTTTCTGTTAAATAAACGATGTTTGGTTGCTGCTGTCGGGTCATGGCCTTCATGTACTTGTTTTAACTGTGATTGGGTCTCTCATTCGGCTGCGTCTCCACAATACTCAGTTGCAAACCTTCACCTCTCTGCTCACAGTCCTCCTCTTGTCTTCCTCTCCTGTCCACTCTCTGTTCTCCAACATGCACTCCATCACTTTCTTTTATCTCGTTTCCCACGCCTTTGTTGTTTGTACATCCTGGTTCAGTTCTCAGTGTTCTCAGATTGGCACTAGCCTTGATAAAGTAGTCCTCTAACTCTGCCAGAGGTCCCTTATCAGAGAACAGATGGTGCAGGTATGCCTGGGCGTATTGATCCGAGGTGATAAGGTCCAGGTTAATGGAGGAGGAGGGCACAGTTGGCACAGGGGTGGCGTCAGTCCCAGAGACTCTCATTCTTCTCCCTGTTAAGTTCAACTTAGATCAGTTAAATGCAACTTGACTGAGATGTCTATTTTTTTTATAATTTCAAGAAACTCTACCTGTCTCTTCCTTCATGGTGGATAGAGAGAGGGTGACACTCTTTCCTGTCTCTCTGTCCGTCACCGTGAGTCCCGTCATGGACCCCTCCTCTGGCTCCTCGCTGTGGGGGTCACATGACGCCAGAAGACTCCCTCGGCATTTCACCACACACACCATATTCGACTTATAATGCCTACAGTGAATAGATTGGGGTGGGTGAGAGGATCACACAAATAATTGGCTAAAAAAACAGAACATTTGAAACCTTTTATCACATTTTTTTTTTAAACTGATAAATGGATCAGTGGATTTGTCAGCATACACTTTTTTTTTTTAAATCATTAATTTATGCAGAAACCTTGATATATTATTTCAGAAATGACAGTGATGACAGGTTGCTAATGGGGGAGAGGCTGTCTGGTGGTTGAAATCTATTGATGAAAGACAAATAATTAGTTTTGACTTTCATGTTGCTGTTGATGCTGTATTGATTGCAGCTATTTCCTGTCTGGCTGGATATTTTTTACTCCAAACAGTGACTCCAAATGTAAGCTGAAAGGTAAAGGCTGGACTTTTCTGACAGTGAGATGTGCTTGTTGTGTGTTTCTGCTGTCATATTGGGAGCAGGCTGGAAAGCTTGTCTCATGCTAGACGGCAGGTTCTGTGTGGCTGTGGTTTCCACTGTCAGTCGCTTTATTAGGCTCCTGCTTCTGAACTGAAGTGCTGTGTGTTCCCCTGTCTAATAATAGGGTTTCAAACTCTTCAGTGTGTGTAGTTGTATCATATGTTGTGCAGACTTTTTGCATTGGTTGTCCACCTACAGTCTACAGCTGTACCACAAATATCAAGAGTTTAAAGTAGACTGACTCCATGGCACTGGGAATGACTTTTGTAACTTCACTTGTTGTTACCCAAATATGTTTTTTATTATTTAAAAGAATATAATTAATAAGTTGTTTTTTAAACTGGAAAGATTGCCAATACACAGCCCCAAGAATGTGGTGTCAATGACTTGAATCCTCCAACCAAGTTGCCAATTTAGACGGCAACATCTCAGAGAAAACTAGTATAAAAAAATATAATGTGCAACCCAATTTATCACATTTCAACCAACAGATTCCCAACTTATAGTCCACTGTGTTGCCTTGTTAGTCAACCAAATGGGCAAATAAATGAGGCACAGAGCCAGTACCACACCAACCTTAGAGCACCCCCACCGCTGTATTACCTGTACGCAGGTATGATCTGTGTGAGGTCCTCCTTGTATTGCTCCAGAGCGGCCCTGGCAGCCCGGGGCTCAGCCTGCCCCTCGAGGCCGGCCAGGTGCACCAACATCTGGGTGTGAAACGCTGCTCCGCTGGCCCAGTGCCTCAGAGACCTGGAGGATCAGACCGTAAGAACTAAAACACACCTCAGCATTACTGTTCTTTAACACATGGACCACTATTTCTATTATATTCTATTTTATTTTACTTACTTGCACTATTATCTGCTTTATTGTGTTGCACTTTTGGAGGAGCATGTGACCTAAGATTTTTATTGTCATAACTACACTGTGCACAAATGACAATAAAAGCCTTGAATCCTTGAATAACTCTCTGCTCTCCTCCATGCAACTATTGTGTGGTCTACTTTACACAATGCAGCTGATTACCAAGCTGGGGGTGGTCCTGAAGAACATCATGGGCGATAACAAGGCCTTCTTGATTTTAATGTGTGTTTAACGTATATGTAGAGTTGGCATATATATCAGGATTTTATTCAAGTAGACCAACATAATCATTTTTAATTTTAATCATCTATTTATATAAACCAGATTTAGATTGAACTCAAAATAAATTTTCAGAGACATCTTACACAAACATCTTGCAGATATTGTGTTCACTATTTGGGTTAATTGTACATTTTATGTTTTGCCGTGATTGTTATGCATCGAATATGATAACGAATATCCATAACATATGTCATTTACTGAGGGGTACTTCAGTTTAATCAATGACAAAAAGTTGGCGCTTTAGAAAAGGATAGGAACCGCTGCTCTATCCTGTGTGGCATTAAACCCTGAGCAACAACTCCTTCAATCCCCTGTTTCCTGCTCCTCTGTTATTCTCTACTCCTCTGTGCTCACAGCTATTTTAATCTCTCACCTGGAGTCACAGTCTCCCCCCAGCAGGGAGGTCTTCAGCTGGGTGAGGGTGAGGCTGAGCTGAGCTTCAAGTCTCACAGAGTCCTGGATCAGTTTGCTTTTGTCACTCAGGTTGATCCTGCAGCGCTTCAGGTACTCCTCCGTCACCTCCTGCAGCTCCCAGACCCTCTGCTGGAGGGAGACAATGGATATTACAGTATGGTGACTTGGCAACAATCTTTATATTCGGATTCATAACTCTCCTAGACTTCGTGTTTGTCCCTATATATAAATATACAGAATAAGTTAGGATACACTATAATAGAACAATCTACTAATACAATAATAAGAACATATGACAGACACAAGAAATACAAACTTTTTGCAACAATCTTTATATTTTCGGATCAGGGGGTTCATAACTCTCGTAGACTTTCCGTGTCCCTATATATAAATATACAGACTAAGTTAGAATACACTATAATAGAGCAATCTACTAATAAAATAATGTAAACATAGGACACAATTAGGGCTGTGCAATTAATCGTATTTTAATCGTAATTACGATTTTGGCCTGCCACAATTACGAAAACAACATAATCGAAAAAAACAATTATTTTGCTTTGCTAGGTTGTGACAGTGCACTGCAACATATTTGATCTAATTAATTTTGGTCTCATTTATTTGTATTTATCATATTTATATATGTTTAGTAGCTTGGGGAAGTGCGCTCCAAAATATTTGTTGATCTTGTTTATTGGTATTTATTATTTTGATATTATTTATTTAAATGTATCATTTGTTTTATTTATTTTTGTATTGGTTTTTCAGTTGAATTATACGTTCAGGGTAATCAACAGTTCAAAAGATACTGTTCAAATTATTATTTGTATTTGTTTTAAAGTTCAATAAATGGATTTTTTCAAAGTCAATGAAGAATCGTATTTAATAATCGTGATATCAATTATTGACCCAAATAATCGTGATTATGATTTTTGCCATAATCGCACAGCCCTAGACACAATATGCAATATTAAAGTGTGCAAAGTAGGTTTTTTTAATTAATATTTAACATTTAAATGCAGTAAGGAAGTGTGAGTCAAATCTTTGCAAATTGTACAGGGGGTGTTTCTCAATGTCGAGGAAGGCTGAGCCACTATTTCAAG
Source organism: Trematomus bernacchii (assembly GCF_902827165.1). Lineage (NCBI taxonomy): Eukaryota > Metazoa > Chordata > Actinopteri > Perciformes > Nototheniidae > Trematomus > Trematomus bernacchii. Next base: position 15,620,019 of record NW_022987828.1, read on the forward strand.
CATACTACGTCATCGAGTCCCGCCGAAGGACTGTTCCAATGTCCAGGATACTTGGAATTCTACCGAGGCCGGAGTCCTTCGTTGCGGGAAATTTCGAGGCTGCACATGTGTAGACTCTGCGGTCTTAAAATCCTGACAATGCTTTGTGCACGGACCAATTTCCAAATCTTTGGCGGAAATCGCGCTCCATTTAAGGCGGGGCCTCGTATATGACGCACACCTGTTAGCCTGTTCCACCATTCTTCGTTTTCCGAGGCTAGGAAGGATTCTTGCCTCGCTTCTGAAGGACCTGACTTGGAGGGACATGTTCTACCAAGCAAGCCTCCTCGACATTGAGAAACACCCAGGGTATGTGAAAAAACAGATTGAAAAAAAAAGAAAGTACTCATAAGCAAACTTGTTAAAACAGTTGTCTTAAAAGTCTCAGTGGATGTATAGAGGAATGTGCTCTGTTGTAATATTTCACCAAGCACTCTTCATAAATCCCCTTCATTGTTTTCTATCAGTGTTTACCTGGCCTGATGACGACCCCGCTGACTTCCCTTTCACAGCTGATGACTGTTTCGATGTGTAGGCCATATCCATCACCATGGTAACCACCAATCCCACCAGGCCGGCCAGGCGTGGCTCATCAGAGAAGGACGACAGTCGGCCAATCAGATCCTTCAGGTAGGTTGGCGCTCTTTTCCCAATGTCGCCCTGTAGCTGGGTGAGGAGAGTAAACAAAAATGTGCTTCTTACCATACGTCACAAAAAAATAGACATACTCTCTTTTTTTAAGAACAACTTTAGACTGCATTTGATCATCATGGTATTGATCTGCAACCTCTCTACGGCTACTTTTCTAATACTGAGTGGTGTTTCATTTTGCACAACCACTCTTTCTTAACTATCTCAAGGCAACCACATCTTTCCTTCCCAATCTGTTCAGCTCCATCTGCTCTGCATGACTCAACAGATTAAAAAAACTAAAAGAGCAGTTCACCCTCTCAGTCTTTGAGGGAACATCATCATCTCATGTTTCTAGTCAGTTTTGCTCATACTGTAAACAGCAATATTATCCCCCACAAATACATTCACACTTTTCCTTATAATTGTTATAAACCTGTTTTAGTTGTTCCTGGAGGCCGGCCCGGGAGTCAAAGCTCTCTCCGTGATTGGATAAGAGGAGAGGATGGACGACTCCGAGGTCAGGTACAGCGCCGCCTTCCAACATGGCGTCGTAGAGGACGAAACCCATCGCATCCTTCACCTGAGAAAGCTCTTCTTCTGATGAGAACAGTTGGCCCATGGTGGTGTTTGTGTTTGTGTGGACAAATCAGTAAATAATCCAAAAGGATGGCAGCATCTGGGGAAGAAGGACGAAGAAAGGAAATAAATTGCAGGTAAAATAGTCAAAGATAATTCTTCCGCATTAAATAACCTGTGCCAATAGTGAATCACATCCTTAGATAACAAAACAGTAAGTACAGTCTCTTATTATTATTTTTTTACATTATTTTAAACATCATATACTATAATCTTAAGGGTTTGAAGTTGTTAATGTCTTTAAACAACTCAAAAATAAAGAATAACCATTTTAAGATTGGATTATTAGCTAGGATATAAACAAGATTTAAGACCTGAACAAAAGCTATATTCACAGAGCCGTCCCTCTCTGCTTAACAGCCTTGTCCTGCATTATAAATAAATGTGCGGTTTAAACAACCTAATAGGAAAATGGGCAAACAGGCAAAATAAAACACTGACATTGTCACAAAAAACACACTTTTAAATAAAAAAAGTGAAGGCAATTTAGTGTACAAATAATACTTCAGCATTGATTAACCTGTGCAAATACTAAAATACATATAACATTAAGCCTATAGCTCTTTTACATGAGTTTGAACACAAGTTGTGAATGTGAACTTCAACTCAAGACCAAAGCAAAAGTAGATATTTAAGAAATACCACTCATATCAGTTAGACATTTTCCAAATACCTCCAAATAGCTCCCTAACATTTCAAATGAAGGTACCAGCAGCATTTCAGTCACATCTTATCTCCTCTATCTACTAACAGTCAGTTGTGTTTTGGGCAGCTTCTTGTTTTTTCACCTCTCTTCCTCCTCTCCTGCTGCAGTAAAGAGATTATCCAAGACAACACCGCAGCAGAAAGTAACTCAACATTAAACTAGAACTCCCCCTATCTGCAGAGCCAGGAAATGTCACTGCTGTAAATGCTGGGGACAGTTGGTCATGTATTCAAAGCCAAGGCTGTCATTCTGTTAGGGTTTTGTCCCAGTAATCTCCATATGAGAGGGTTAATGTTGCCTTTCTGCTGTTGGTGCCTGGAGAATTAAAACCTCTGAGAATAGATAGTTTGCCCTTTTTCTCATTAAGTGAATGCATGATATTGAAATTAAACTAATCCTCCTTGTGTTAGGGGACTTTGTGGAAGAGGACCTTGGGTAGTAATACAAACTCTTCATGGCTGTGTTAAACATTGTCAAAATAGGCCAAGGGCTTTCAGCTTTCTTTTTTTAGTTAAGTGGAACAGTGGCCTTGGGTGTGTGATGTTGACTTTTTTACTTGATGGAATATGGGGCAAGGGGATTTGGGATTTTATGTAGTGTGTAAGAGGTGTTCTTTGTTAACTGGGACAAGGGCTTGTGCACTGCCAGGACTCAGAAGTGTGTGTGTATTACAGCTGGAGCTAAATGAAATGAGTAACACTGTGATTGAGATATTTTTAATGGGTGTTTTGTCTTATACTCATTTGGATTAAACCTGGTAGACATTCCTCAGTCATATGTTGTTCACAATCAGTGTTTTAGCCATCAAAAGGATTCAAACAGCTATGTCCTTTCCTGTTGGTGGGTTCAGTTGTTTGATGTTGTTATCTTGTGCCTTTTTTCTCTGATGATTTTAAAAGGAGACACACACAGCACTATCTTATTATAGGATTTAGTCAAATGTCTCTCTCATGATAACAACAGTTTAATTCAACTGCAACTTTTTCAACCTGCTCAAATCAATATTTTTATATTAACATTGAATCACATTTTGTTCAATTTGAAACAGTTTGCTATCATTAGCCATGCCAAGTTTAAAAGGTAAAAGCATGTGAATGATGTGTTTGCTTACAACTGCCCCCAAGTGGCCAAAAAATATTGAATGCAGCTTTAAAACACCCTTTTTATTCAAGCAAAACTAATCAAAGAACGCATTAAAGGACCCATGTCATGGCCATTTCCACTGATCATAATTACATTGTTGAGGTATACTAAAATAGAAATACTGTGCAATTTTCCAAACTCACATTGGTTTCGCATACAGCATCTCTGTAAAGTGTGTGTATTCAGCAGTATTCACTCTCTCCACTAAACGGCTCGTTGGAGCTCTTGCCCCCCCTCCCTGTGAGCCTAGTGTGCTCCGATTGGTCAGCTCGGCCACTCTGTTCTGATTAGTCAACCACCAGAGAGGCTCCGCCCATGTCTAACAGTGCTTTTTTCGGCTCGATCTGAGCGGAACATCAGTCTTATAATGGCGTCGGTACAGCCGTATATTTTATACGCTAACTAACCGAACTGTACCTACAACTGTTGTTATAGAAGAGTAAGTTATTTTTACCTGTAATAAACTACTACTGTTTGATGAGAAATCAAATCATGGTTTGCTATATATGAATGATATGTTATAGGAGCAAATAATTCAGGGAAGAAAGGATAGGCCTACTAAGTATTTCCATTAAACTTTATTTTTAGAAATGTACAAAATGAACATAAATGTACATATATACACGGTATATCATCCATTCCTCCCCGTTGTCGGCATCTTGCCTATCGCAGCCGGGGCTTTTTAGGACGATGCATCAGAGTGGTAGTCCCGTCCCCATCATGTATTGTCCGGCAGGATCTGGCTGGACGAAATCAAATGCAAATCACAAAATATTAGAGAAACTTAGTTGTTTTAGATTCGTTAGTAGTAGTGGTGGTAGGAGTGTGGATCTATCTAATCCATCTATCTAATCAACACAGTAAGCTTGCCAGCTAATATGTGACCTGCTCTATCGAAATCAGTCGCATTGACCCGAAGACACATTTTGAGTTGTATACACTGTTGGAAAGAGGAGATTCCTAGCTTTCTAATGATATCAAGATTGTTTTTGTACTCCAAATATTAAGCAAAATATGTCACATTATATAATGACTGTCACCGAGTCATCATTTTGAGAAAAAGGCCTTCAAAGTTTCCTCTTCTCTGGAATCCATCGATCTGATTGATTATTAGCGGAGCAAATGATCAAAATAGTCCGGAGGGGAAATATTTCCGTTTGGATTACTGGTCTGGGGGAAGCTCGCGAGTGTGTGTGTGTATGTGTGTGTGTGTGTTTGTGTATTTTTGCGTTTGTGTGTATTGTGTTTGTTTCCCGGGTGTAGAGTATTCGCATTTGGTCTCTGTTGTCCTTCTGCAGACACCGTACCGGTGGTAGGGATCTACAGGCGTGGTTCGTGTATTGTGATGATAACAGCCATGTGGATATAATGTTGCTCCGTCACTAATAGGTTATTAAACCAAGTTCTATGATAAACATGACTCGTTTATAAGAACATCAAACATGGTGTCAGAAGTCAAGTCTCCGGAGTTTTTTTTTTTTTCGGCTGATTTTTCACGTCTAGGTGACGTTTGCGAGGACAACTAAGCCTGCTCCACGACGCATGCAGCTAAGCTAACATGGCGGATGGATTCCGGAGACCCGACCCACTCGTCTTTGACGGTAACATCGCAGAGAACTGGCGAATATTCGAACAGGAATATGACATTTTCATCGCGGCGGCACACTATGACAAGCCAGCACGCACACGAGCATACATTCTCCTCAATATAGCGGGACCAGAGGCCATCGAGCGCGAGAGGTCTTTCGTCTATGCGGCTGAAGTGAGGGGTCCTGGCGTGGATGCGCCCATCATCACTCATGCTGAGTCTAAAGAAGACCCGGAGTGTCTGAAAAGAAAATATAGGGAGATGTGCAACCCTCAAACAAATGTCACTATGGAAAGACACAAGTTCAATACAAGGAATCAAAATGTTAGTGAGCCAATTGAATCGTATGTCAGTGCTTTAAGGATCAAGGCAAAGAGCTGCAAATTTGGGAATCTCTATGAAGAACTAATCAGAGATAGACTGGTCTGTGGTATCAGTAATGACAACTTAAGGAAAGTGCTCCTGAGAGACTGTGATTTAACACTAATCAAAGCTGTTAACATATGTCAGATCCATGAGATAACTGAAGAGCACAATAAAACGCTAGCTATGCCACAGCACTCTGCCACAAACGTGGATTCAGTTCAGACTTACCAGAGAGGAACACGAAAATACGACAACAAAAGGAAACCTCAGGCAGATACACATGGATTTAGCTGTATTTCCAACTGCTACAACTGTGGAGGTAGTCATGCAGCAAAGAGCTGTCCAGCTAATGGTCAACAGTGTCATACCTGCAAAAAGTGGAATCATTTCAAAAAGTGTTGCAAGTCCATACAACAAACATATAACAAGCAAGGGCCCAGGAGGATAGTTCATCAACTAGAACCTGATCAAGCTGATACAACTACAGATGAAACATTCTATGTTGACGGCGTAACACTGCAAGTAAGTGTTGATGCAACTGATGCACAGATAGAAAAAAATGATTGAGGCTTTTGTCACTGTGCACATTAATGACAATATAGTTGAGATGAAAGTAGACACTGGTGCGAAGTGCAATGTTCTGTCAAAAATATCACTCAATGTGATAAAAGGAGATGAACAAATACAGACGTGTTTTAAATCCACTAATCTTGTTGCATATGGTGGAAGCAAAATCAAAACTGCGGGCGTAGTCAGACTGCAGTGCCACCTAGTGGGAAAAGTCCACACACTACCATTCTACATTGTAGAAGAGGATGTCCTGCCACTGCTTGGGCTACGAGCGTGCAGACAGATGGGACTAGTTTCATTCAGTGAAGCAGTTCATCAATTAAGCCCCACTGACGATGATTTTTCAGTTGAGATCCAAACAGAATACAGCGATCTCTTCTCTGATGAGCTTGGAAAGCTACCTGTGACGTACTCCATGACTCTCGACCCGGATATAAAACCAGTCGTTCGTCCTGCACATCGCATACCTGTGGCTATGAAAGACAGAGTCAAAGCTGAACTCGACAAGATGCAGGAACTGGGCGTCATTATTCCAACCTGATCTCACCAGAATGCGTGACTCCACCACGACTCCTTAACACTGCATTGCGTGGTGGAGTCACGAACTTTGTTACATTTACGTGTCTGCACCACGCAAACAACGCCAATGTAAAGTGAATGAGGCTCCTTTGTCGTGGTGCACACACGCATTTCTACAACGTCCAGCAGTGAGCTTTTATTCTATAAAACGTTTTTAAATCTACTGTATAGCTTGTAGTAACTCACAGGAGGCTTCTTTTATTTTATTTGTATTCATAATAATTTTTATTTTTCGTCAGAATGTATTATGGTGCATTATTCACCAATGTTTGTTCTCAAAAAACAATGTATTGTAAGTAATACAACTGTGATTTTTATTAAATTAGTTCGTTTTTAAGGAAGGCCAGAGCTTCAGCTGTGTCAAAGAGATTGTTCCCTTTAGTTAACGTTATTTAAAAGATAATTATATTCCTATTTGATTAAGTACCCTTTATTGTATTACGGACCCAAAGAGCTGAGCGTCCATTCCCATTGGATAACAGAGCATTTTACACCCGGAAGTAAGTATTCTCCTTACTGTCCATTGATTTTATTTACAGTGATATCTGCACTACTCATCAACTCAAAAACACCAGATTATCCTTGTTAATTACACAACATTGATTGGTTTAAATTGTGTACAATGCTTTTGTATTTTCCCCTTTCGATTCGGAGAAACAAATATGTTTTCGGAGTGTGTGGATGGTAGAAGACACTACACTACCCAGAATCCTCAGCTATTGTTCCGCTTTGCCTCAAGCTCTGTGATTGGTTGACCTCCAACTGCATTCCAATGAAAAAAACGTTTCGTCAAAGATCAAATCATACTTTATTCAGCAGTGCTTGCTTTACTCTCTTTGAAAGTCATCACATGAATGCATTGTAATGAATGGTTTGGGCTGCCATTAAACATTACACATCTGTCGTAGTTCTTTATTTATCTACAGAGATCGGGCCTCAGAATGGACCGGAAACTATTCTTTTACCGTTCTATTTTAATTTCACAATAAAGTTAGTAGTAATAATTTGTTTGATATTATTGTTTTTTATTAACTACTAGACCGCTGGGTCATGTTAAGACCATCTTTTCTGTGTTGCTGTGGGTTTTTTACATCGCTTTTGTGTTACAAATATCAAAACAATAACAGAATATATCCGTCGTAAACTAAACCAGAAAACAGCAGTATATTTTATTTTGTTAACACTGTAAACTTGACAGCTTTTTAACCCGCACCTCCTACTGGTTAAAGCACGTTATTACACGTTTAGAGTAATGCAATGCAGGTAGATTGGGTTGCTTTTTATTGACTGTTTTAAAATGCCTTTTTTCTTAATGTCTTTCATTTTTGTAAAGCACTTTGAATGTGTTATATTTGATGAAAAACATTTCAATATTAAGAGTACATACTCTTAATATAGTGGGAAAGTGGAAGGTCAATGATATAAATAATATAGAATAGAAAATATCAAGAAGATACTGTAAGTGATCTCTACAATAAAACAGTTTAGTGCCTGATAGGAGGATGTGCAAAACAGACAAACTTATAAGGCTTTATTTAAACATTAAAGAATACTTTAGGTTAAGGTCGTCTTTTAAATAAGAAAAAAGCTTTGGGGGTATCTACAGATATTAAGCCTGACAAAGTACTTAACGTCTAATATATTGCATGGTTTGTTTTTGGAACTTGACAATCAACTTTCCTTCAATGTTAACTATGTGAAGCACTTATTTTAACTGATATTATACATATTAATTATACTCTTATAAGATGTATGTAGATAGTATAAGAAATGTGCAGAATATGTTTAATGGTGGAGGTACACAGATATCGATAGATGTCTTGTGATGCACTGTTGATGAACCTGTGACCCAAGTGTTCATTCATTGCATAACTACACCGTAGTTGTGTATATGATATGTCAATAAACCCTTAGAAAATCTTGAAAATCTTGAAAGGGATGTGCAAAATAGCCATTATATACAGTTTTTTAATGAACTATTAGTAGAGAATAACGAGTAATGAATATGCTTTATAGGGATCTGCAGATAAATATTTAGTCTTCTCAAGCACCCACTACCAAATATCTCGCCTGATTGTTGGCTGAATTCACTGAATTTTACTCCGGTGTAACTAAAGTCTGATTTAAGGGTTGTTTATATTTCACATCATTAATCCAAATCTGTAAAGTAACTAAAATAAATGTAGTGGAGTAAAAATACCAGGTTAACCTTAAAGAAAGCCCTCAGGATTATAAAAGACCCCCATCACCCCACAAACTGTTCTGTCTGCTGCCGTCTGGCAGGCGGTACCGCAGCATCCGGACTAAAACCCACCAGACTCAGGGACAGTTTCATCCCACAGGCCATAAGACTATTAAACACCTGAACTTAGAAACAACATCCATAACATTCATCTGGCTGCTACTTAGAAATTATTTATCTAATATATCATATTCCAATCACTTGTATATAGACTCTTATTGCACTATTTCACTTTTTACTATTTTACTATTTTTCTTTTTGTATTTACTTGCACTATTTGTTCTGTGTAGCCTATCTGTTTTATTGTGTTGCACTGTTGGAGGAGCCTGTGACCTAAGGGGGGGGTAGGACACGTTCTAAGCACATGGTGTAGTCCTATAGCTGAGGATTCTGGGTAGTGTAGTGCCTTCTGCCATCCACACACTACGAACAAATATTTGTTTCTCCGAATCGAAAGGGGAAAATACAAAAGCATTGCACACAATTTAAACCAATCAATGTTGTGTAATTAACAAGGATAATCTGGTGTTTTTGAGTTGATGAGTAGTGCAGATATCACTGTAAATAAAATCAATGGACAGTAAGGAGAATACTTACTTCCGGGTGTAAATGCTCTGTTATCCAATGGGAATGGACGCTCAGCTCTTTGGGTCCGTAATACAATAAAGGGGACTTAATCAAATAGGAATATAATTATCTTTTAAATAACGTTAACTAAAGGGAACAATCTCTTTGACACAGCTGAAGCTCTGGCCTTCCTTAAAAACGAACTAATTTAATAAAAATCACAGTTGTATTACTTACAATACATTGTTTTTTGAGAACAAACATTGGTGAATAATGAACCATAATACATTCTGACGAAAAATAAAAATTATTATGAATACAAATAAAATAAAAGAAGCCTCCTGTGAGTTACTACAAGCTATAAAGTAGATTTTAAAAACGTTTTATAGAATAAAAGCTCACTGCTGGACGTTGTAGAAATGCGTGTGTGCACCACGACAAAGGAGCCTCATTCACTTTACATTGGGGTTGTTTGCGTGGTGCAGACACGTAAATGTAGCAAAGTTCGTGACTCCACCACGCAATGCGGTGTTAAGGAGTCGTGGTGGAGTCACGCATTCTGGTGAGACCAGGTTGCATTATTCCTGTCTCAGAGCCCACTGATTGGGTGTCCTCTATGGTAGCCACTAACAAAAAGGACAAACAAGAAATCAGGATATGCATTAATCCAAGAGACTTGAACACTGCTCTGAAAAGACCACACCATCCTATGCGTACTGTGGAAGAAGTCGCTACACACATGTCAAAAGCAACTATGTTTTCTGTATTGGATGCAAAGAGATCCTTTTGGCAGGTTCCACTCGACCATAAGTCTTCCATGTTAACCACTTTCAGCTCCCCTTTTGGTCGTTACAGATTTCTAAGAATGCCATTTGGAATCAATTCTGCCAGCGAGGTGTTCCAGCGCTCCATGGAACAGATCTTCGCTGGATACCCCTGTGAAATCATCGTTGATGATATCATTATTGCAGGTAAAGATGTTGCAGAGCACGACGCCAACCTGAGAAAAGTGCTTAACAGGGTCAGGGAGGTTAATTTAAGGCTTAACCCCCTCAAGTGCAAGTTCAGGCTAAGCCAAGTCGGCTATGTCGGCCATGTTTTCACCAGTGAAGGACTCAAAGCAGATCCTTCCAAAACAAGTGCTATTAGTGAGATGCCAGTGCCAGCAGACGTCCCAGCCTTGCAAAGATTTCTGGGGATGGTCAACTACCTTGGAAAGTTCATACCAAACTTCAGCCAGCTGTCAGCTCCACTACGGCAGCTCACACATAAAGACACAAGAATGGACATGGCAATGAACAGCAGCAGAAAGCTTTTGAAGATTTAAAGAAACGCATGTCTTGCCACCGGGGTTGCTATACTATGATGTTGACAAGCAGTGACACTTACCTGTGACGCTTCACAGTACGGACTCGGTGCAGCGTGTTTGCAGGAAGGAAAACCCGTAGCGTATGCTTCGCGTACGCTAACTGAAACGGAAACCAGATATGCTCAAATCGAAAAAGAGCTGTTGGCAGTGGTCTTTGCATGTTCAAAATTCAATGACTATATCTATGGTAAACCAGTCACTATTGAAACAGACCACCAGCCCCTCGTCACCATACTAAAAAAGCCCATACACACAGCACCTGCAAGACTACAAAGAATGATGCTACGACTACAAAAGTACGACATCACTCTTGTGTACAAATGCGGAAAGCAAATGTTCCTGGCTGACACTTTGTCGCGAGCTCCCCGCAGCTCCACAGTTCAGCAAGCTGAAGAAGAGGACAACTTCGACGTAATGACTGTTAACTACATATCTTCTTCTCGCTTAGAAGAGTTAGAGAGGCACACCGCTGAAGACATGACTCTGCAAACACTCAGCACCACTGTCAGACACGGGTGGCCCGCTAAACAGCATAATCTTCCACATGCCATTAGACCGTATTTTCCTTTCAGAGACGAACTGATTGTTGAAAATGGAGTCATAATGAAGGGTCACAAAGCAGTTATTCCTCTGTCACTACAGAAAGAATACATCAGCATCATGCACAGAGGACATCCTGGTGAAGAAGCTACAAAGCGGAGAGCACGTGGCATTGTTTTCTGGCCAAATATGACAGACAACATTCACACAGAAATACAGTCATGCTCTGTATGTAACAGCACAAAACCACACCAGCAGAAAGAACCACTCCATCTGCATCCAGTTCCAGACCTGCCGTGGTCAACTGTAGCAACTGACATCTTTGAGTGGCACAATCAGCAATACTTAGTGCTAGTGGACTCATACTCAGGCTGGTATGAGATAGACATGCTTCGTGATATCACTGCAGCAACAGTCATTGCAAAGCTGAAAAGACATTTCTCAGTTCATGGAGCACCTCACACACTCATGTCAGACAATGGAAGGCAGTTTACTAGCCAGCGCTTTAAAGACTTTGCCTCACAGTGGGACTTCACTCATATTACCAGCAGCCCTGAGTATCCCCAGTCCAACGGGCTAGCTGAACGGGCTGTGCGCAGTGCGAAGCAGCTCATGGAGAAATCTCATAAGAGATGGAACTGATGTTTTTCTTAACCTATTAAACATCAGGAATGTACCACGTGACACAAATTAGGATCTCCTGCACAGAGACTGATGTACGAGACAAACACGTACAACACTCCCAGTCCGGTTGAAGCTGCTTGAGCCAGATATGCGTCACCCACAAGAGGTAAAAGCCCAGCTTCTAAACAAGAGGTTGTATCAAAAACAGTGCTATGATAAGTCAAGCCGACCACTACAACCTTTGATGGAAGGACAGGTTGTTAGGATGCAGACCCCACAAGGTTACAACAGGACTGGAATGATTCAAGAGATCTGCAAGGAACCCCGGTCGTACGTCGTCCACTCAGAGGGGAAGCTGTACAGAAGGAATCGTAGGCACATTCTGCCTGTAGATGAGCCGGTCCCGTCACGCACCTCTACAAGTGACACCGATCATCAAGACACAGGACTTGAGTTTACAGATTGTGACACACACACACAGGAATCACTGAACAGTGAACACATGAGGGCTGATGTTCCCACAGCTAAACTGCTGTCAGACACTCCCGAGAGTGTCTACAGGACACGCTCAGGCCGTGCTATCAAGCCTAATCCCAAATACAGAGACTGAAGCTTTGTCATGTATGCACAAGCATACCACTCTGAGAACAGTGACTCTAAACTGTTAGTTCACACAGTAATGCCATATTGAGACTTAAAGTTTTGTTTCACAGTGCAAATGTACTCTATTTTAGTCATCTACTTTGTTACTGTAGTAATTACTGAGTTAATTGCTACACTCATTCTTTGAGATTGTGTAGTGTTCATCAGTTACTAAATGCACACATAGTTTGATAATGTGTACATTCGCAGCATTTTGTATGTTCTGTCATATGTGTTCAGTATAACAGTTTTGTTCATTACTGTAGGAAGAGCTAAAGAAAGGGGATGTAGAGTATTCGCATTTGGTCTCTGTTGTCCTTCTGCAGACACCGTACCGGTGGTAGGGATCTACAGGCGTGGTTCGTGTATTGTGATGATAACAGCCATGTGGATATAATGTTGCTCCGTCACTAATAGGTTATTAAACCAAGTTCTATGATAAACATGACTCGTTTATAAGAACATCAAACACCGGGGAAAACACTCACGAGAAACACCGGCTGTTGTTATGCTTGCTGTGACGTTAAATGACTCCGTTCTCCGCTTGTAAATATGCCGTTACAAGCTTCATAGTTGTATTTATCATCTAAATTTGCCGAAACAAGTTTAATATTCTGAAAGCCAAGACTTTGTTTAATTGAAATCAGATGAAAACAAACTGTAACGGACCCCGCCGTGTTATCTAGATAACTATATGCCTTACATTCATAATTTCAGCCGGAGGGAGGGGGGGCTGCGCTACGGAAGAGCAGATTGCGAGCGAGAGGTGCCTGTCATCTTCCCTTCACAAGCTTCACAAATGTATTTATCGTGTGAATTTTGGAAATAAAAGTTTCATATTCTGAAAGCCAAGACTTTGTTTATTTAAAATCAAACAAAACACCCCGAAACCCCGAAAAAATAGTTTTTTTACGCAAATCCACGTTTATTTTGAAATGAGCCGTTGCGACATCCGACTGATTTCGATAGAGCGGGTCACATATGCTAACCTAGCTTTCTTGTTTACCTTGGTAGCAAACACGATATGAACGCTAGCTCGGAGGAACGGCAACTATAATGTAGTGTAATAAAACTACTATGAACAAAAGCTAGTGGTTCATATTAGGCTAGCAATAACGTGTTTATAATTGCAATCTTATACGGGTAGTCTGCTACGTTCGGTCATTCATTGTAACTGGCATGAATACATTCTTTTCCGCTAGCATGTATAGCTAGCCTCGTTAGCTATACATGCAGTATGTACATGTACTGTCACAATGTACGGTAAATCACCCGGAGTATACTGTATGAGTATTCCGTGTGTGACTGCAGAAATTCTCCTGCCATGACAAACATGTAAGACCATCTGCTGACATTGTAGTTGATATATTTAAACGCTAGCAACGTCGTTAGCCCAGTAAGCTGGGCTTGTTTAGTGTAATAAAACCACTATGAACAAAAGCTAGTGATTCATATTAGGCTAGCAAGAACGTGTTTACAATTGCAATCTTATACGGCTAGTCTGCTACATTCATTGTAGCTGGCATAACAAAAATGTTTTCCCGAGCAAACCCATGTCTAGCTCCGTTGGTTAGCTCGGTAGCATACACGCTACGCCAGCTATAATGTAATTACGTTTCGCGACTGACCGTACGGCAAATCACCCGGAGTATACTGTCTATGAGTATTTCGTGTGTGAATCATAGACTGTATATATAAATGGACGTAGGGTCCGTGACGTCACCCATAGGATTCTGCAGAGTTGTCGAGAAGCCCTTAGTAGGCGGAGTCGGCCACTAACGGCTCGACAGTGACGTCTGAGTCTAACTCCCGCCTGCTCCAAATAAGGGCAAAGAGGCGGAGCCGAGGCGGGACCTGCTGCCTCCAGCTGGGAAGTAACAGAGCTAGCTCAAGCTAAGAAGCTAAGCTAACATGCTCCCCATCTGCACACTGCCGTCACATTTTACGTTTCTAAGGTAAGCGGACATGAAACTATTCAGCAAAACTATAAATAATAATCTAAGTTATTGAGTTTTTAGCATAATACTTCAGAATCTTAAAATCCCTTAACGTTTGTATGCAATGTGCTAAATGCAACACTGGAATCAAGCAAATGAATATGTTTGCATGACATTAGTTATTTATATTTTGCTATCACTTAATTATACGTTTAATACATTTAAGTCAAGCTAAGGTACAGTACATGTGATGGTAGCTAGGTAGTGCTCTTACCTGTGAGGCCTCCTCCAAACAGCATTATAACCAGACTGTATCATTAAAACTATAAGTACCAGTTCTAGATCCTTGACTTTAGACAAACAATTCAAAAGACAAAATGTATTTAAAGACCAATCTTTATTTGAAGGTGCCTCTTAACCTGAGATATTAGTTATACAGTAATAGTATTGACAATCTAAAAAAACTGAGCAACTCAACAGTCAACTTTATATTTCTTATTGTCTAAAGCATTTATTATTTTCATTTTCCCCACTCATATTCAGTGTGGACGGATTGAGACAGCGTGGTGTCCAGAGAGCTGCAGAGACTTCAGGGAGAAACCTCCGTGTGATGGACGTCCTGTCTGTTGGTTTGGAGAGGACTGAGGGTCTTTCCTCTGCGAGGAGGACCAGGCCTGATGGAGGAGCCCATGCTGGGCATAGCTGATACCAACTGCACAGGCCTTGTCTGTCACTTTATTTGACTAAATGTGTTTACTTATACATTTAATAGGTTTAGACCTTCTGTCCATATGTGCTTTTTTATTTAAAACATGTTTGATTAACTTTTGGTTCAGATTTCAATAAATTGAATTTGTATTTGCACTCCTTTTGTCCATTATTCTTACTGAAAATGTTAGATTACACATTCACATCTGACTGAAGATTGGCCCCATTTATTTGTGACGTTGCAAACTCTGCGGTACAAGGTACATGTTGTAAAGCTCATAAAGTGAGGCAAATAGAATTAATCAGCTGATGGAGTGTAGATGTGGAAATAGGTGCATTCGATCAGCTGACTTCACAATAAAAGTAGTTTCTTAGTGAATGTCCTGTACTGGTCTTAAAATCTCATAACATCAGCTTTTAATTTTCCTCTTGGATGTTCTTCTTGACCCTCAGAGAAGGAGAAAATGTTGAGTCGTGTCTTTCAGGCATGTCCTTTCCTAACTAAAATTACAGGAAACATAAAACATATTATTGCAGAACAAGTGTGTTATTTATGAAAGAGGTGTGCTTGTGTTTAGGGGCTGTAGATATAATTATTATGTAATTGTAATGTTTTATTTTATTTCAACAGTGAGCTACAAAGACAATCAGATTATGAATGAACAGTATGACATTCATCAACATTGAAATATATTTTATTATCAAAATAATATTTAACTGTTATCAAAACTTAGTGCAACTGTAGAAGCTTGCTCTGTTCTCTCACTGAAATCATAACTTTTACCACGTTTTTTACAGACAATATTGAGAGATAAATAGTAGCAGTTCTCACTAATAGCTTTGCCTTCAATACCTTAAATTAGAAAGCTGACAAAGTAATATTGCTTGTTAACATGTAACCCTTTGCATGGAAAAAACTTCACTGATGTGTAGGTGATCTAGTATTTAGTATTGTTTAATGGAATGTATATCAGTGTATTAAAGTCAATACTTCATTTATTTAAATTTTAAACCAATATCTTTCTTGATTCTTTGTACAGTATGAAAAAAGAGTATTTGTACCTGTGCTGAAGTTCACTGCTGTGAGGAGTCCAGTTCTGTCTCTCACTCTCTGGTCCAGCCTGTCTGCATCACCTGGAAACTTTAAACAAACAGATATATATGTAAAGAACCATGTGTACAAACAATATAACTTATTCTCTTCTGTTGAACATGTTGGATTGTGTATTGTCCGAGTCAGGGTCCTTTTTATTTTACTGTAACTTTGGAAGTTGTGTTACCAATGCTTACTGTTTATTTGATACCAATTTGGTAATGCAATTAATAAAAACAACAAGGTTTGGGTTCGTTCTTCAGATGACTGTGACGTTAACGTGTAAGCTCAATAATGAACTCCAGCTCAACCAACCATATTGTAATATCCTAAGTAATCATCTTGAAATATGACATTAATAATTGTAATATACACACATCTTATTGTGAGGTTGATTTCACATACACTACTTCGACGTTAGCTTGTCTACATACTTGAGCATAGCCAATTTAAATGAACCTTAGCGATGCATACAGTTCCTACCTACATAATAAAATATCTCTCTAAGTTACAAGGATGACCTTATTTTATCAACCTCAAACAGAAGCCTTTTGTTCTACAGTACTATCTCACTTAACGCTTAACACTTGTCTATTTCATTTTAACCTTTATATATACAGTCTATGGTTTTAAGTGAACTTGGAGGATACGATTAGCATCGTTAGCACCGATGTAGCTACCACTCGCTTACACGCCAACCCAAGCCTTAACATTCATTACGTAGCTGATTAAAATCATAAACACAGAAATAAAGTACTCGAATTTCACTTACCGCAAAACGCAGAGCGAGTCACAATAGTCCGATATATAAGCATGAAGAACAAACAAACACGGCCGGGGTCAAGTTGTGTTCCCTGGATGAACTGGGCAGGCAGAGTCCCTGTAGCTTCACGGACGGAGCAGCTAGCAGAGAGACAAGAAGCTAACAGCAGCAGTCACTTGACAGAGCTGTCACTCAATGTGACCACGCCCTAATTTATGCAAAAACGTTAAGACCTAATATAAATAAAAGGGTCATGTTAGGAAACAATTCACTCACAGATCCATAATCATGAAGGTGGAATCTAACTATATCTATAATAATATTTATCGGATCCATGGGTAGAAACATGTTTTTTTAGGCTGTAAAATTGGGCATTTTAACATGGGGGTCTATGGAAATTGCTCCTTTCTGCAGTCAGCGCCTATCGGCCAATATATGAACTGCAGTTTGTGGCACTTCCGTATTGGCGTCCCGGCTCTTCCCCAGAGTTTGCCGCTTGGTGTGAATGCAGACATTCTCCTGCTATGAGATACATGTATGTAAGGCCATCTGCTGATATTGGAGTTGATATACGGAAACGCTAGCAACTTAGTTAGCACAGTTAGCACTGTGTCAATGGCTTAGCAGTCCGACACAGTTTACACATTTAAACAGTCTTGTTTGATAAATACACCAATAACAATGCAAACTTACAGGTTGTGTACCCGAATCTTCCCCTGCTCCAAACGGTCCAAACAAACTAGGAATAGCATCGTCCTTCAGTTTCAAATGCTGTGCATATCCGGCCTCAAACTGGGCAATGTTTTGGAAGCTTTCGTCTGTGAAATGCCGCGCACACAGTAACGTTCTTCGAACCTCTGAAGGAACAGTGTTAAAAAGACATTTCAACCACTGACTTCATCGTGGTTCTTCCGTCGGTAGGACAAACAGCTCAGATTTCTCCTCACATTTCAGGAAACAGGTCCTTGGCATTGGCATGACTGGATCGATTGTGAACTGAACCAGAGCTTCCAACATAAATGTTAGGCTGGCAGAGGGTGCGGCCAGCACCGCTGGGGTGTGGCCATAGCTCTTCCCGATTGGTCCATTTTGTTCCGGGTATCCGCATGACATCATGCGGTACCCGGAAGAATCAAATGGACAGTGACGTATCTCCAACGAGGCGTTTTGGGAGGTATTTTCTGTGTTAGAGTTTTACTCGCTCCAGGGTGTACTTTGAGGGGTTTTGACTCTGCACACCGTTTACATGCATAAAAACCTTCATAACACACAAGGGGACGGGTAATAACCGGAAAAAGCATGACATGGCCCTTTAAGTTATTGTCAAAGCCATGGTAACGGGAGGACTTTGCTAACGACGTCCACTGTTTTCCTATCTTGTTTTACAATAATAGTGGACTGTAAAAAGTTACATTTTATATATATCATATTTTACACTTTGTTCAGGGCCAAAGCATTTATTTCAGGGAAGGGCAGCTTAGTCCCTTTATCACCAATCTGCTAAAAAGCCCACGTCTTTAGACTTGTAAAAGTACCAGCACTCAAGCAGATAACCAAACTTGGCTAAAACCAAGTGCTCCGTAAATCGAAAAATAAAATGTCCTTACAGAAGACGTTTTGACATGAAAAGCACCGGTGTAAATCAAAATTAATGATGGCTGAATTCCATTTAGCTGGGTCAGTCTCAGGGTCCTGAACAATAGTGCTTTCCCTGACGACAAAGACAAAATGCCCGCTGTAAAAAAGGTCTAAGTAGATGATTTGTTTGAATTAATGTTGATAAGAAACAGCATAATATACATTAAAATCTGTACACATGGGAAGTGAATAATATAAGAAGAAATTAAACAACACATTTGATGAGATAGTCAATCCAGCACCAGACACTTTTTACGCTGCTATGCACAGTCTTGCACTAATGTAGGCTACATTTCTCAAAGTTATTGAAGTGACAGTTATTTTGTATATATTGATTGTTGTGCTTTTTATTTATGTCTAAATGTGTGCATATGTATAAATGTGTCTGTTGATTGTGTATATATATTAGGTATATACATATTTGTATACATATTTTTATATATCTTTGTTATTGTATTCGGGATTGTGGGAAACGGTATTTCGATTTCTCTGTCTGTACACACAAACTGAAAGATTGACAATAAAGTTGACTTTGACTTTTGACTTTGGTTTGCTCACTTGTTTACGGTAGGTGTCACAGGGAATTTGACAATAATATGTTGATGTTTTAAAAATTGAAGGCGTTAAAGCTTTACACAGCAGGCATGTAACGACCCACACATGGGCCAACACACACCTTCTCCTTTCTTTGCCTCCAGTCTGTTTTCCATCCTCCAGCTCTTTCTTCGCCTGTTTTTGTTGATTTTGATAGCTTCTGTCAGTTTGATGCCTTGCTCAGGTTGAGCTCTCTGTCTCACACTCACTCTCTCCATGGATGCTTGACATTGTTGACACACTTCAGACTCCTCTGAGGGCACTAAATATTTAAAAATGCTCACGTCATACACACATACTGTACACACATCAGCACTTAGAAATAGGCTTGGATGCACTTACAAATGTGGTGAATGTTCACTGCTACCTCCCTCTCAGCCTTTTCTTTCTGTTTTACCCTCTCTCTAAAGGTCTCATTTCCATTTGAGAGTCGAGTAAAGATAAAAGGGAATAAAGTTGAGGAGAGGGCAGGAAACAGAAGATGAAAGAAGAGAAGGGAAGAAGAGGGAAAGAGAGCCGAAGAGGAGAGTAAAGCAAAATAAAATAATTAAAAGATAAAGTCAAGTTGATGTCCATAAGAGATGAGTTGACAGATGGACAAACACACACACACACAACACACACACACACACACACACACACACACACACACACACACACACACACACACACACACACACACACACACACACACACACACACACACACACACACACACACACACACACACACGTACAATAATAGTCTGGCCTTTTGAAAGTTCAGTGAATATTAATCATCACACAAAGAATGTGTAATTAGATATGAGATAATGACATTTCATCAAGTTTAATATTCATTTTGAAAATACATGATTCAGGGAGTGGACGTATGACATTTAAGTCTCTGTGGGTGTGTGTGTTATCTGTGTGTGTGTAAAGACAAAGAAAGGTTTCTGTATGTGAGTGCGTGTCATAATTCCTAGTTGCTGAAAATCACTGACAAAAGAGAATTATGTCCAAGTATAACACTATTTTGTTGTTTAGGTTCGGATCTCTTGTGGTGTATTTGTGTCAGTGGGAAATCGTGGTGTACCGAACATTGTGGTCTCAGTGATGTTTAAATTGTGTGACCAAAATTAATTATTTGTCACCAACATGAACAAGTTAATGGTCGTGATGGTTTAGTTTGTCATCCCCTAACCTAGCAAACAAAGGAAAGGAAAGGTTTCCCCTCAACCCGCCCTTGTGTTTTTAACATTTTGCGGGGACACTGAAAGGGGAGTAACCCTAACCCTAACCCCTCTTTGTAATAACTTAAAGTGGACCTATCAAGCTATATTTGAATAATATAGTGTAGGACCATACCTATAAGGCATATTTATACTTTTTTTTTTTCAAAATACCAAACAGATCATGCATTTTAGCCATGCCTCATTTTGCTCAATTTGACATTTTTTAGATCTGTTTTAGCAAGGGTTGATTCTGTGAGCAACAGCACCATCTAGAGGCCTGGCATATGTACTACAACGTCTCCAGCGCTTTCGAACGGCAATGCCGTGGTTGTCTCCTCCTGATTGGTGGAGTTGGCCCAATAGCCGTAGTGCCACTGTCCTGACGTCAGGAAAGTGTTCAAATCTGGATCAGTTTTTATCAGATCCGTTGCAGCCCCTTTTTTAGAGATTTGGGTATGGAGGAAAATAGAGAGGGTTGTGTTTTCTGACACTTGGTGAGTTCCCTGGAACACCGGGGACACATATTCATGTATAAAAGACGTACAAAAGTGCATTTTGCATGATAGGTCCCCTTTAAGCATCACTTGATTCCCACCAATTTCATTCCTTTGCGTGAATAATTTTTCAATGCAGAACGTAAAATCTGCTAATATCCTGCATCCTGCCACACTGTTTATATTGGTGTAGCTTTCCCTTCATAACATGCTGCACTAATAAGTTCAACGTGATACATTTCACTCTAAACTCTACATCATTTCACTAAACTCTACATCATTTCACTAAACTCTACATCATTTCTCTCTAAACTCTACATCATTTCACTCTAAACTCTACATCATTTCACTAAACTCTACATCATTTCTCTCTAAACTCTACATCATTTCACTCTAAACTCTACATCATTTCACTCTAAACTCTACATCATTTCACTAAACTCTACATCATTTCACTCTAAACTCTACATCATTTCACTCTAAACTCTACATCATTTCACTAAACTCTACATCATTTCACTCTAAACTCTACAACATGATAGCTCATATATGAGACTTCAAAGGTATTTTATTTTGAAACTCTACATCAGAATGTCCTTATTTTCTCTGAGTGACTAGGTGGGGTGTCCTGCTATCACCCTGAAGTGAAATAAGTCTTTGATACTGGACAGTTTTTGTGTTATTGTCATCTAAAAACAGAGGGATGATAGCTCATATATGAGACTTCAAATGTCTTTTATTTTGAAACTCTACATCAGAATGTCCTTATTTTCTCTGAGTGACTAGATGGGGTGTCCTGCTATCACCCTGAAGTGAAATAAGTCTTTGATACTCGAGAGTTTTTGTTTTATTGTCATCTAAAAACAGAGGGATGATAACTCATATATGAGACTTCAAAGGTTATTTTATTTTGAAACTCTACATCAGAATGTCCTTATTTTCTCTGAGTGACTAGATGGGGTGTCCTGCTATCACCCTGAAGTGAAATAAGTCTTGATACTGGACAGTTTTTGTTTTATTGTCATCTAAAAGCAGAGGGATGATAGCTCATATATGAGACTTCAAATGTCTTTTATTTTGAAACTCTACATCAGAATGTCCTTATTTTCTCTGAGTGACTAGATGGGGTGTCCTGCTATCACCCTGAAGTGAATAAGTCTTTGATACTCGAGAGTTTTTGTTTTATTGTCATCTAAAAACAGAGGGATGATAACTCATATATGAGACTTCAAAGGTATTTTATTTTGAAACTCTACATCAGAATGTCCTTATTTTCTCTGAGTGACTAGATGGGGTGTCCTGCTATCACCCTGAAGTGAAATAAGTCTTTGATACTGGACAGTTTTTGTTTTATTGTCATCTAAAAACAGAGGGATGATAGCTCATGAGACTTCAAATTTCTTTTATTTTGAAACTCTAAATCAGAATGTCCTTTTCTCTGAGTGACTATATGGGGTGTCCTGCTATCACCCTGAAGTGAAATAAGTATTTGATACTGGACAGTTTTTGTTTTATTGTCATCTAAAAACAAAGCTAGTTTTTTTTTTACTTTCTATGTAATTATCATTTTCCCTCCATTTATTTTCTGTATTCAGGGACTCCTTCCTCTCGTCATCCTTTCTTCTCTTCCTCCCTCTATCTCTTCTATCCCTCTCCCTCCTTCCGGGGTGTGGAGGAGATGAATATAAACAAGTTTAATATACAATAATACATCACGCCATGACAGGTCTGCCAAGCAGCATCCATTTTGTGAAGCTGTTGTGTTCACTTAGCAGCATTGGGGCTAATTATTGCAAATGGCAGCTGTTGGAAAGAGTATTAATGTCTTCTTTCTACATGGATACATCCAATATTATGGGCTGATGAAAGTAGTCACAGGCTAAACTTTAAAGAGTACGAGAATGACAAAGAAACAGGGGGAACTGGATTGTGTCTTGTTGGTTAAAAGCCCAGTAAATCCAACTGCATCCATTTTAATTAAACCTGTCACTGACTCGGAGTACTGTAATCATTATTCACCTTGCAGCCCAATAAAGTGTTATATCGAAAGCATTTTAGTGTAACAGGGCCTCTGACTGTGAGATGAGGAGCTGTACAGTATGCAGACAGAAACATTATTCTGCAACCTGTTTAATATTCTGAAGAAGAAACTCACTGAATGTTTTTAGATAAAGATATTTTGTGCTAATTGGATGACAGGTGCATTTGTCAAATAAATGTAATGTAGCGAAAAAATAAGTGTGCACTGTGGATCGTGTCAAAGTGGGGATTATAATGAAGGCAGCGTACTGAGGAAATACTCAGTTTAACTTATGCTGTAATACATATCAACTTCTACAAAAGGGATTGTAACCCAATTAAAAAAACACTCATGTATGCTTTCCAGATAATGAATGAATATGCTTTGCTCAATGAACAAGTCTTTGAGATATTCATTGTGTCAGATCAGGTTGATATGTTGTCTCAAAATGTCTGCAGAGATCAGACGACAATCAGTTGTCCAATGTCAATCAATCAATCAATCAATGTTTATTTATATAGCCCAATATCACAAATGTTACATTTGTCTCAGTGGACTTCACAGTTTGTACAGAATATCAGTATGACAATATGACACCCTCTGTCCTTAGACCCTCACATCGTACAAGGAAAAACTTCCAAAAAAGGAAAAACCCCACAGTTTAAAGGGGAAAATGGGAGAAACCTCAGGGAGAGCAACAGAGGAGGGATCCCCCTCCCAGGACGGACAGACGTGCAATAGATGCCGTGTGTACATCGAAAAGATAATACATTTACAACATAGGTAGACCAAATGTTTGGAAATGCATGTGTCTATAATAAGAAGATGAATCCACGAGGATGTCAACAATCCTGTGGGAGCCATCAGGAAAGTAAATGTTAATAATTAGTATGAAAAATGTAACATTTGCTCCCAAAAGCGAGAAACTACACTTATTGCTTCAGTGGGAATCAAACCCCACTCAAATGCCATTGAGGCAACAAAACATAACTTGAAAGTAATAACCATGTTTGCTGTCATATAAATATATATGAACAAACATAATTCTTGACGTTGTCTGGACTGGAGAAAGCATAACACTGGCAAGTCGAAGCAGCCTGTCAGTGTTTGAGGGGTTTATGGCTAAATGGCAACAAGCAGAACACTGTTCATCAAGTAAAGTGTGAGGATTAAATATGTTTGGGGGTCATTAAAATGTCAGAGAGGGAAAAGAGGGAAATTAAAAAAGTGTTTGAGAGCATGTGACTTATTCACAAAATGAAGCCTTGTTGTTGTGGCCTTTGCAATGCTGTGGCACATTAACACGCCATTATTACACAGACAATTGATATGAACAAGACATATTATTGCATTCACACTGTGATAAATGTCGCGATCAATATGCATGCAGGTTGAACCTGTTTCTGTAAAACCATGTTTCCAGGTCCATCAGTGTCTTTTTCCACTGTGTAAGAGAGACCCCTGGTGGCCAAGACCAATTACTGCAGTGTCATGACGTATTTCCGCTTCCGTTGTAAACAACAAAACCAATATGGCGACTTCAGTACTCATGTAGAAAGTATCGCACACTTTTGTTGACATTTCTTCACAAGTAATGCACTTGGCAATGGCAGAACTGATAAGTGAGGGGAGTTTAGTTCGCTACTACTGCACTTACGGTAAGGGGATGGAGTCTTTCTTAATCGACGAAGTGAAGAGGAAGCTGGCAGCTGAAGATGTGAGTGTTTTAGTTTAATGACATAACGTCTAATGTCATGCTGTATGAACTCCATTCATAAAAAGTTAGTTTTGAGAGTGTTTGATATGCAGAGTTGTGAAAGACGTCCTTTGGTTTGTAGCTGTGTTGTAACCTGTTTTGAAATAAGATGTTGACTAAAAACGCATAACTATCAACGTCATTTAAGTTAAGTTAATGTTATTTTTAATTGTGGGAAATAACGTTAACTATGTTTAGTAAAGTAACAGTCATAATTTCGAGGGAGCCGACTTGTACTTGACTTTATACTAAATAATGTGCTTCTTACCCCTCTACATGTACTTGAAAACTTTAGTTAATTTCAACGTTTTTTTAACCAATACATTCTAATTTAATTATATCAGTAAAACGTAATTGATCAGTGATGACATACTTGGTGATGGGGAGAATATACAAGAATCTAAATATAAATAACTTAAATGAAATTACGCAAACATATACCAACTGCAATTTTTTGATTGCACTCAATTTTTTGAGTGACACATTAATGCACCTCTGCTCCTTTCCCTCAAGATACACTTTTAATTTCCTGAAAGTAAAACCCCATTAAAACTCTGTTAGTTAAACTCATTGAACTGAAGGAAAACTTAAAAATATCAGACAATATATTAACACCTGATTTAGTTTTTACTGTCAAATACTCATATCACTATCTATTTCAACAATGCACTGTTGATAATCTCAAAATGACATTTAAAAATAAGCGATTTAATTTCTGCCTTTTTGGCTGCAAAATCAAGTTTTTAAACATGGCCTTCTCTTTTTGTTGTTCTGTGTGTCCAGGTGTGTCAGATTTCAGGTAAAGTGTTGTTCAGCTCGTCTGCAGGGATCGACAGAGTCAGTGAGCTCAAAGCTGCAGAGAGACTCTTCCTTCTGTTGAAAAAAGACTCTCCTGTGCTGCTGCCCAGCCCACACCAACCAAGGTACCACACATTTAATACACTAATACATGTAAAGCAAGTTATTTAGGAACTCCTTGGCAGATATTTATTGTATTTTTGCTTGTAGAAGTATGCTTTCATGGGAAATTGAGTCACTCCCGTTAACTGGGAAAATCAGTTTTACTTTAAAAAGTCAAAATGATGTGATTTCAATTAATAGTGCTTCTCAAATCACATCATGACAACGAAACCACTGTAGAATTCAGGAATCAGAAATGCTTTATTCGTCCCACAGCGGGAACATTTACATTGTTTCAGCATATGGACAGTGCAGAAAAGATCAATAAAATTAGTAGACCAACCCATTTAATAAAATCACACGTTAATAAAGTAATTATCAAATAAGTTCAGATGCAAGGAATACAAATAAGTAGCATCATTATACGAGTTTTAAAATATAAAAAGTGGTGAGCTAGCGGCCAGTGTTGACATCATACATTGTGAAGTGAAAAGTGTTATTTCACAGTGTTGACAGCGTTAATTTGGTGCTCAATTACAATGTATGTAATGGCTTTTATATCATGTTATTTTCTCAGCAAAAGCATCCTCTGTGCTGCAGTCCAGAGTGTTGGGGGACAAGGATCAATGGAGCAGTGCTGTAATGACATGGAGCCGCCTGCAGGGGGAGCTGTCGGGCAGAAGAAGGACTACTGTCAAATCACAAAGCACTGTCACAAGAAAGACAGGGGAGGAGGGCAGAGGGATTGAAGAGCTCAAGAGAGAGATAGTAGAGAGAGGGGGACAGACCTGTGGAGCAGAAGCCCAGACACTGGAGAAAAAGAGAAAGAGGGACGAAGGAGAAAATGAGTCTAGCAGTGACAAAAATGCAGAGGATCAGAGGACATCTGAGAGAGACAGAAAGAGACACTGCGAAGAAGAGGACGAAGAGGAAAGGATGGGGTTAAGCATCTGTAGACAAAATGGAAAAAAGGGAATAATATCAGAAACAGATTTGTGTGGCACAGGATCAGTTTGTGATCACGCAACCTCAGGATTACACCACAATGTGGAGGGAAGTGGCAGGAATGTGGATAACACGGCAGAGGACTTAACAGTGCAAAAAGTGGAACATGGTAAAAAGAAAATGTTGTATTTTTCTGTTTTAATTCAACATTCTTTCTTAACACGTTATTTATGTTGCTGATTTTGTTTTGGTTGTTCTCTTCTTTCCATGTTGTGGTTGCCTAAATGTAATAAAGGGACGACTACTGAAGGAAGAGATGAGACACTTCTGCAACCCAGTCTGATCAAACCAGAGCCTCCTTCTCCTGCAGCGGTGACTTTCAGGATCAGCTGCAAGTGTACAGGGTCCCTGTCTCGCTATTACAGCCAACAGGTAGTGGAAGTTAAAATGCACTGGACAAAGCAGTGTACATTCAAAGTATTATCTAGGCCAGCTTCATGTATTTCCTTAGAAGTAACATAAAACACTTATAAATGTGTATTGTGTTCAGAGGAATATAACGTGGTTGCATTTTGTGTCTGATATAGGAGGTGAGTAGAGTGATAGGAGTAGGTCTGAGCAGACTGATGGGCTGGAAAGCTGACCTGAAGAATCCACAGCTGGAGGTAAAAAATGTTTCCTTATCTCACAAGATAATGTACCGTATGTCTTGATGGGCAAAACTATTGATATCATTAGTAGATACTCTTTGGTAAATGTGGTCGGCAGACTGTTTTTTCTCTTGCCTTTCCTTTCACATGTTCCATCATTCATTGTCTGCTTTTTTTTTCTGCAGGTTAATGTTTATTTGAGTGATGACAACTGCCTGGTCGGGTTTCCACTAACCAGGTGATTGACAGAAACACTTTCTCTACATTTAACTAATGACTATATGCTGTTTCCATGAAATCCCCTCTAATAAGAAGACTTTGAGGTATAATCCCAAACAATCTTGAAACCTCAGAAACATAATAGATGTAACATATTGCAGCTTTAATTACATTTGCTAAGCAGTCATAAGTAATACCTCCCTGTCTCTTTCCCTCAGGTTACCTTTGGCTAACCGGAGCTACATTAAAACCACAGGACTGCGGTCCACTGTAGCCTGGGCTATGGCCTCATTGGCTCAGATACAGGTAATAACACACACTGCTGCTGTATTTGTATTGGTTTGTACATTTATGACTTCTGAAAACTATGAACTACTTTGTTATATTTACTGTATGCAAATCAGAAGGCATTAGATCTTTTACTAATCACCTTAAAAGGAAAATCAGGTTTGGACTCATATAATGTGACAATTGAGCCTTAAATGTCCTCATTTTAAAACGGTTAGCTTAATGTTTGTTGTCTATGCTGCACACTCATTGGATTGTGATTCAATAATGTCTTTCAGTCACAGTATGAGTTTGACAAACTGTATGTACTGTATGTTATCTGCTCTTTCCCAGCCAGGCTTCTGTGTGGTGGACCCAATGTGTGGAGTCGGTACCATCCTAATAGAAGCAGCACAGGAACATCAGGTAAGGACAGAAATATACACAGAGTTCCAGTATAAGTGTATCATTTTTCATGATAAATAATTTGTTTTCATCTTTGGTCTCAATGGAAATATAGCTTGTTGTTTTTTTTATGTAAAAATTCATAAATATTGAAGTTATTATATATACTGTAGTGGGCTATTTGAACACTCTCATAATAATCTGACCCCTCATTCTTCAGGATGTCTGTTTCCTGGGTATGGACATTGATGATGGACAGTTGAAGAAGGCCAATGAGAATGTAGAATTTGCAGAGCTGGGAAACAGGATGCACCTGCTGAAAGCTTCATCTATGAGTAAGAAACCTGCACAAAATGATCACTACAATAATCCTAAATGTTTGTCATTAAGTTTGTGTTCATATCAAGAGAGATCTTAAATTAATCTGTGTATGACATGTATGGTAAAGCTGTGCATACTTAGTTGTCATCAAATGAAAAGCCACAACTAATGTATTTTGACAATAGAAATGAACCCTTTGCCCCTAAATAGTGACATTTACATTGCCTCGCTCTTTGTACAATAATAAATATCTGCCTTCTGGAAAACTGTCAGAACCATAAATAAAGCTCAAATTGAAATACATTGTAAACGCTCTTTAAACATGGCCAGCAAATGAAATATGTCACTCTGTTGAACACGTTGCCATTTTTCTCTTGGATTAATTCAATTATGAATCTCAGGGGATGATGCAATTCACTAATTCCATATCCAGCTTTTATAAATTGCTTTTATTTAGTTGTGAGGATCCAAAGCAGCGTGTTTTGGATTGGAGTCAGTGAGTGGGAGGTGAGAGTGAACCCTGCTGTCATGTTTTAAATGACCTCTTGGCCTCCTCTGTTTGTGCAGCGCTGCCTCTGCCCAGCTCCACTGTGGATGCTGTAGTGTGTGACCTGCCATTTGGAAGGAAGTTTGGCACCAAAACAGACATGGCTGCCAACCTGCCTCTCATCCTCACAGAGATGGAGAGGTTTGTGTTTCTGTGTGTCTGTTTCCATTGTTACTTGCCGAATTGTTCAGTGAATCAGAACATTTTTGTAGTTTTTCTCTTTCTCGTGTGTGTGTGTGTGTGTGTGTGTGTGTGTGTGTGTGTGTGTGTGTGTGTGTGTGTGTGTGTGTGTGTGTGTGTGTGTGTGTGTGTGTGTGTGTGTGTGTGTGTGTGTGTGTGTGTGTGTGTGTGTGGTGTGTGTGTGTGTGTGTGTGTGTGTGTGTGTGTGGTGTGTGTGTGTGTGTGTGTGTGTGTGTGTGTGTGTGTGTGTGTGTTGTGTGTGTGTGTGTGTGTGTGTGTGTGTGTGTGTGTGTGTGTGTGTGTGTGTGTGTGTGTGTGTGTGTGTGTTGCACAGAACTATTTGCTTGGAGGGTCAAGTTCCACATCCAAATAGATCTTAGAACTGTATAAAGTCTAAATCATGTTAGATTTTGTGCTGTAACTTCAAACTAGCTATCTTTTAGCTATCACTTTTTAAAAATGATCTCATAGCAATGACAAAAGATTGCGTGTCTGTAAAGAGTTATTACTTTAAGTAATTTACTTGATATGTGTGTGTTTCAGAGTCCTCTGTATCGGTGGTACCCTGGTTCTCCTTCTGAGTCCTCAGTTATCCTGTGTCCTGAAAAAACTCCTGGCACAGAAAGACACCGGACCAACATCTAACCAAGAAGCAAAGCCTGGAAAACAAGACTGTCCATCTCCTTCTCTATCCTCCACAAAGCAGCAGACATCCCAAATCCAACAGGGGGTCAAATCCCCACCTACCCAGGAAACTGAGCCTCCGTCTGGGCTACAGCACAGTCCGCCACCCCCTCTCTCCTCCCTGAAGCACCAGGCAACGCTTCGTCTCAGCTTAGGGGCCATAGATGGACTTCTTCATAAATATGTCAAGATAGACACTTGATCTGTGTTTGTGAAAGTTACTTTCAAAAGTATTTAGTTATCTTTTTTACTTTTTTCGTGAAGAATCAGTAGGTTTTGCCACACATTATAAAACGATGTGGTTTGTCTCTAAGGTTCTTTCAATTGCAAATAATATGAAGAAATATATTTTTGTAGGAAATGTTAGTTAAACCAGAGTCAAAAGTGTGTCTTTTAATTAATACCCGTTGGTGCTCTTGAGGATATTAATGACACCAAGACAGTGTATGCCCATTTCCATTCTAAAGAAGATCACAATGGGTTTTCAATAGATTTTGCACACCTATCACACATAATTAAAACATGTATTTCAAGCTTCTGCCTCACCAAATACACTTGTTAGCAAAAAACATTCATTGTTTTTGGTATTTTTGGTCATATGTTGACCAAAAATATGGAATACCACAAGCCTTATCCCTTATATGTTTCTGTAATAAGTCTTTGTTCTGCCTGTAACACAAACCCCATCAGCTGAATCACAATGTTGCCATCTGCCGTTTAGCCCTGCTTAGCCCAGTTTTATACAGAGGGGCGAGACAAGGCCACACAGGGCTTAGTGTTTGCATTCATTTCCCTTTCAGATGTCAACTTACTGTATTTTCTCTGCCTGTGTTGATTAGAAAATCTGACTTCATCTTCATTGTGTGGATCTCCCAGTACTATTGAAATAGTACAATCAATCTTGTGTTAAAACCAGGTGTTAGGTGTTTTCTAATGACCTTTTTTTAATAAAAATTGGATATATAAATAAACAAGTGACTGTTTGTGTATGTTTTTTTATAGCTTACTAATGTTTAACCACCACACTTATCTTTTAAAAATCAATATTAAATCCAGCAGCTTCACTCCCTTGGGCAGACTCATGCTGTGTACGCCATGATGTCCATTGCGCATGCTCATTGCGCAGTGGAAGCCATGTTGGAGCTACAGTGGAATCGGGCTGGGATTTTCTGACGCCGTATGTTTTTCTTAAAATTACTGTTTTCATACATTGTTGGGGCTCGTTAACCGTACGCGATCGGCGCCGTAATCGGCAGTGGACATGATGGACTCCAGTGTCGACCTGTCCCGGAGGAATCCGCAGGAGGATTTCGAGCTGATCCAGCGGATAGGAAGCGGCACATACGGAGATGTGTACAAGGTAAAACTGCAGTGAGAGCAACAGCCACAGAGATCCATTATCGGACAAGCAGTGGGTTAGACATGCATAGCTCTCCTTTTGTAGCTCGTCAGTGTTGTCATAACAGCAGAAAACAAAAGAATACAGCCACGATTAGCACGTTTATTATATACAAGATTGTTAACGTTTTGATGTTTACTGATGCAGTATTTAATCTGCTACTCATGCAATGTAATTCCATTGTCGGACGCGTAGCCAAGATGATGTTTTATGACTGTTATTGTTTTGGCCTTTTTAACCGACTACTGTGGACATCCGGGTTAATTTGAACGGAATTCAAATTATTACCTACAATACTCGATGGCAGATAATTTATAAATAACCAAATCTGTCGTTAACATTGACT
This sequence comes from Trematomus bernacchii, assembly GCF_902827165.1. Classification (NCBI taxonomy): domain Eukaryota; kingdom Metazoa; phylum Chordata; class Actinopteri; order Perciformes; family Nototheniidae; genus Trematomus; species Trematomus bernacchii. The sequence continues at coordinate 15,651,342 of NW_022987828.1, forward strand.
ATACACCTCAAGCCTGTTATCGGGCGCAGACGTTAAAGCTACATCTGTTTTGTCGAGCAGAAATAATATTTACTTGTAATTTTACTCTACAAGTGTTGGTCGTTACAAAGCATTAACGCATGCTACGAATGCACGTGTGTTTACGTCTCAAACTGTAGTTATGGTCTAAATATTACTGTTGGTGATAAACAACGAATGCTTTGGACGGAGCCGTTTAGCCGCTAGCTGTCCGAGAACGGACGCAGCTAACATGATAGCATCAAGAAGCTAACCAGGCTTTCTTTGGAACATTGTGACACAATTACAACGAGCGGTGATTTGTTACTTATCCGGGAACATAAACTGAAGCAGAAACAACCTTATAGCTTTATCATTAATCACAATATGGCATAGTTTTGGCAAAATTAGTTAAAAAACTGTCACCGTTTTGCCCTGATACAGACTGACAGCTGCCTGCCTGGAAATCCAGTTTGGCTGAAACAACAACAACAACCTTTATTTTAACACCTTGTATGATTATTATAAATGTGTTAACACAAGTAAGAAGTATTCCAAGGTTTGGAGTAACTTGGACGTTCATTGCTATGTAGACTGTCTAGTTTATGTCGCGTTAGCTTGTATCTTTGGTCCCACAGTGTACCAAGGCCCTGTTAGCAGACAGCATTAAAAGGGGAGGCAGTTCCTGAACTCCACCACAGTCACATTATCACCATGCGTGTTATATGTTACATAGAATAAGTGCATCATACGCATTACAACGTAATTTAGAGTAATACAACGTCGAAGTGCATGAAAGGCCATGCAACATTTATGATATCACATAAAGTCGTGAAGGAATGCATCCGGACATAAAAACAAATGCGATCTTGCAGGATTGCTGTAAGTGCATGAAAGGTGCACTACTGAGTATTCAAAACAATTATTTAGATGAGCAGCTTAAGAATCAGAATACGAATTCCTGTATTAGTCCTGGAAATGTACATTGTTATAGCAAAAGTGGCATAACAGGTTAAAATAAAAGACAATCAATAATAAAGAGTAGCCTAAGCTAACTTATCAAATATAGAGAAGAAAGCACTCATTAGTAATACAATTATAATAAAGACACATAAGTACACAACCATGGCTTTAAGAGTAGCAGCAATTTAAAAACTAAGTGACATACGTAACATATTAAGGTATTGGGACGTTTATAAAAATGTATGTACTTTGTTGTATCTGCGTTACTTATCAGCTCTATAGTATTAGTCAGGTCGAGCAAGATGAACATCCAAACTCTTAACTTGGTGGTTGTTTTTAATGGAGTCACTCTGACTATGTTGAGGTATTTCATTTCACCACTGTGTGAGGGGAGAGGCCTTTTTGGCAGACTGGAGATTAATTTAAACACTGTAATAGCTCCAGATGGTGTTTGGTTAACCTTTAGGCTCTCTAGGGTAATTACAGGACTGTGAACGTATACTAAAGACTCAATACATCCTTCTGTCATTTTGAACATATCAATGAATCCATCTATTATCCATTGATGCCAATAATAATACTTCCAAAAACCCTTCTACCTGTTACTATTTCTTAGCATTTCTGTTTTTCTACAATGCTTCCCTCTCTCCTGCAGCTTATCTTGTTGGTTTCTAATTTAGGTTCAGTATCTTGCCTTGTTGCAGACACATAGGTCTGACTGGCTCTCTTCAGCAGCGGCTCAGACACACTTGTTAGACAGTATTCCCCTCATTAAAGGTCACTATGTAAGAACAGTGATGAGAAGCAAATACCTTTTAATCTATTTTATATGATCATGACAGGTGTATAAATAAGACATCTGTAATTCTGCAGGCAGTTGATTAATCCATTCATAAAAATGATAACAATAGACAATGCAAGTATCCTGTAGCTAATGCTCTAGTTCATTGTAACAACATGGGTTTTGTGGAGGACACTGAGGGGCTCTTACCTGAAACCACTGGATAAAGGATGTCTTTCTAAGCACCAGGGCACTTGGTTAACCTCATTGATGACTATATTTGGTTCTACCGCGCTGTAAAAGTCGGTGTCTCAGGAATGTTTGAGCAGGAAACAAAGTGTGAAATATAGCTTGGCTTTCTCCTGCTCTGTTTGTAGCCTTGTTGTCTTTATGAGTTAGGAAGTAACGGAGGAGGATTGGCTGATATTGAGTGTTGTATCCCTGTGGATTGTGGAGTGAAATACCTCAGCAGCATTTCAGGACTGCCCAAAGGGGGGCCTGTCCAAGAGATGTTTTTAAAGAGAGAACAAATATAATATTAATCAGTTTTGAGGCTTTTTTTGTATTTCTAATTACTTAACCACAGCAGGCAGTGTGTGCAGGAGGACAGTTTGGTGCAGGTCAGTGGCCCACTCACTAAAGGCATTTCAATTAAGGTAGCTTGCAATCCCAGTACCATGAATGCAATTCTTTAGATGCCCCTGAGGGCAGGGTGAGACAGGGATGACTTTTACAGACACCCCCCAGGCTGTCTAGGAGGGGGGAAAAAGAAATAACACCATTTAAGGTTGTGCAATTGGCCTGTATCAGTGTGCACAGTGTATTGCTTATCATAATAGTAGTGACACTCCCAAAATAATTTATGAATTACTACAATACCAGTTTGTCTTCTCAATAGGGATGGGCATTGATTTCATTTGAATTATGATGGACTTCAGATGGAATTGCATCATGATGAAATAATACGGCATTAACATATTGTAATACACCATTTCTCCATTACATTTGATATTAAGCTGTGTTTACACAATGTACACAATCAGGATCAGAATCAGAATTCCTTTATCGTCCCACAGAGGGGAAATTTACAAATAGAGATACTCTAAATCTTTACTTGACATTTGTATTTCTTTTTGAACTTAAGTTCTTTATAAAATGAGAAATACTCAGTCCTTCAATTAGAATTGTTTTTATTCACACAGGGGAATACAAAACAGGCTTTACAATATGGATAGTTCATAAAAACCTTCTTTATGACATGAAACATAGTCATATATATCGTTAGTGAGCTATAAAATCACACACATGGTGACAGAAGATTCTCTCTGCAGAGTCCAGCGTAATTTACTGAAACTATAAGTATTCACGTGGGATCTACCATTCCTAAACTGAAATCATTAGCGATTAGTAAAAACACCCATCCTACTCACCTCATGTTGTTGCTGGTGAACACATTAAATGATTTCCTTTTTTTCCTGGACCTTTATTTGACTGCTTCTCACGGTTGTGGCTTGAAATTCCAGTAAAAGTTAACCGTTTAGTCATTGAAGCATCCAAGCTGAGAATTCCTGCAACCTGATGCCAGAAAACTGCACACGGCATGCTTATGTTTACCAATCTGACTGATGCTGGAAACCAGACAAACTCAATAGGAGAAATATCTCAAGTTGATGAGCCAAGCTTTATACAGGGTTCTTACGGTCATTAAAAACCTGGAAAAGTCATGGAAATTCAAAATGCTAATTCCAGGCCCTGGAAAAGTTATGGAAAACAATATTTTTCCCAAAGTTTTGGAAAAGTCATGGAAATTTAACTAAACTTGCATCAAATATAATTTATATTTTATCTAATCGCCGAAATAGTAATACTATAATGATAATAAATACTGTATCGTATAGTAATGAAACGTAAAATGGCATTTAACTGACGAGGTATTTTGCTGGTGAGAGATTTTAGTTGCTTTAGCCTGTAGAAGCTAGTAAGCCTACTATTTGATTTGTTTTAGATAGGACCAACATGTTTCATATGCAGACCTTATTTTCCTGTTTCATGTTAAAATAAACCATTTCAGTGGTACCGCTGAGAAAGAGTCATTTTTTTGGTCATAGAAAATTAGGTAAAGGTCATGGAGAAGTCATTGGTGAAAAAGTGTGAACCCTGTTTATATAAAAAGCCTGTTTTGTGGCGGATGCCAAGGATACTATATAAACAAGACAATGCATTTCTTTTGAAATCTCATTTGTTAATTAACAGTGTTTCAAAAGAGCTTCTTGTAGTAGCCTTACATGTTGCTCTTCATCCATTTAAACCTGTTTTCTGGGTGCCGCAGTAATAGCAGCTGTCACTGTCTGCGCTTCAGAAGAAAATGCACATGCCAAGTCTTTACCATCACACAGGGTATGACGTCACTCATATTGTTTGGATAGGATGACTTGCTTGTTTCCTCAAGGTGACAGTGGCTGTGGATTGAGGAAGTAGAGGCAGACAACAGCCTTCAATCGCAGCAGAGATCAGTTAATGACAAATCAATTTCTGTAGCAGTGTGTGTGCTCTGAAAACATGCCAGCCATCTGGGTATTTTGGGACTCACACGTACGTGGCAAGAAATGCTACCAGACTTTGTTTTTCTTGCACATTTTTCATGCTTTTCTAGTGAGTTTACCAGCACAGTATGACGACTGTTGAAACATTTTTTTTTGACGCACCTAATTAATATAAATAAAAATAACATGATTGGCAACATTGTGGTAATCATTTCTTAATAAATTCCTCTTAAAAGGGATTGGAAGACATCATGGTGTTCATATCCACAAGTCCGTGATTGAAAGGTCACCAATCATGCTATTTTTAGGCAAGGGTCTCTCAGATATATAAAAATATATAAAAAACATGTCAATGAAGTGTTTTGCTCAAAATACCAAACAGATCACCCATTCTAGCCATGCTTCATCCCTCTATTTCACCTCATGTTTCAAAAGTGCTGATTTTGGGTATAAAGCTTTAAAAAAATAAATAATTATTTATCAAAAAATTGATAACAAATAAAAAAGGAGGGGGCTGAGCTCATGCGGGACCCGGCAGCTACTGTCTAAACTAAATACTGCCATGATGAAACGCCATATCATGGATTATCAAGGATCATTTCTGAAACAGTATGGAGCTCAAAGGCTTTCTCTCTTGCCGGTTATACCACAAGGTGAGTTCCTTTTTATTTCCTGCTTCTTCACACACATGCTCTCCAGTACAGGTTAGCTCTGAGTGTTAGCGATGCTAATGTAAACACCGACCATATTACGTCCAAAACAGTCAGGCATTGTTTCTGATAGCAACTTTCTGATAGTGCCGTGGGTCCACATTTCCGATATTACGTCATATCGGACGCAAATCTGGATCAGCTCCGTTGTACCCCCGTTTTTAGAGATTTGGATACATATTTATGTATAAAAGACATCAAAAAGTGCATTTTGCATGATAGGTCCCCTTTAAGTTATATTAGGTAGGGCAAAAACTAACAATTTGTTTCACTATCTATTAGTTTACTGATTATTTTCTAGATTATTTGTTCAGTTTGGTGTATCAAATAAAAATGGTAATAAGTGTCATCCCTGTTTTTCCATGGTGATGTCTTTTAAATATTTAGTGTTTCAGTCCAAAACCCAAGAAGATTCAGTATCTATAATATTTAACAAAACAGCAGTTCTGCTAAACATTTTTTTACCATCCAGTTGTTTATTTCTTCTGTTGATGGCTAATTTATAAGTCAACTAATCACTGCAGCTTAAAATGAAGTAGCTTGCACAATTAATTGAAAAAGTGTGTGTGTGTGTGTGTGTGTGTGTGTGTGTGTGTGTGGTGTGTGTGTGTGTGTGTGTGTGTGTGTGTGTGTGTGTGTGTGTGTGTGTGTGGTGTGTGTGTGTGTGTGTGTGGTGTGTGTGTGTGTGTGTGTGTGTGTGTGTGTGTGTGTGTTGTGTGTGTGTGTGTGTGTGTGGTTGTTGTGTGTGTGTGTGTGTGTGGTTGGTGTGTGTGGTGTGTGTGTGTGGGTGTGTGTGTGTGTGTGTGTGTGTGTGTGTGTGTGTGTGTGTGTGTGTGGTGTGTGTGTGTGTGTGTGTGTGTGTGTGTGTGTGTGTGTGTGTGTGTGTGTGTGTGTGTGTGTGAGAGCTGGGCAGCCCTGGTCCAGGAATATTCACTTCCTTCGTGTGTGTTCATGTCCTATTGTTTTACACTAGTCCAGTAGCCTGCTGCACAACACACACACACACACACACACAAAACTGTATCATTGTATTGCCACATGCACACACACACATATGGCTGTGGAGTCACAATTAAGAGCTGCTGGCCCAGAACCATCCTGTTTTTGTCTCTGCTCCTCCAGTGGTTCCTCTCTGAGGTGGATGTGCATTCACAAATAGCTCTGAAGTGAAGCAAGGTTCCTGATATCCCTCTTCTGGCCTGTTGATCAGAAATAAAGTCCCCATCCTGGCTGTCTGGTTTCAGTTTGTGAACTCAAATAATTATTGTGTGCAGGAATTTGTCTCTATGTAACTGGTGCTGTGACATATTGATAAGTTAGTCAGATAGCATTTACAGTTAATGACACGGTGTAGGGGCAAGAGACGAAACCAGATGTACCAGTAAGAAAAATAGCTCTGAAGTCATTTGACATTCAGCCGCTGTACTTACAGGTGTGTTGAGTTTGGTGTCTGTCTATGGTGTTAAGTTTTAAAAAATCAAATTACATTTCCTTCAGTAAGTAGTGGTATTCAGTAAAGACTTATTAAAGGCCCTAAATAGAGTGGTTAATGTAAAAGTAGGGTTGCAGTGATATAGATAAAGTTAATGATGAATTTACCTGATAATTTACCTGAGCATTATTTTTTATAACATGTTTTATTTATATTGTGAACTCTTACCTACTGTATGTCGTGAAAACTACAGATGTGACAAACCTATTGGAAATTAATTTTACTTTCCACCTTTCATTTATGAAGTCTTATATGTCTTACCGATGCCTTCATAGTGAGTCTACAGTGTATTATTTGACAGTTCGCGTCTGAACAGACTGTCCAAACACACTTTCCATCGCCTGCTTAAAGCACTACATTTATTTTTACTATGCAAACAAACGGCCAAGCCAGTCCAGGGCTTAGCGGGCTAATTAAAGTCCAGTTCAACCATTATTAAAGTTTAGAGATCATGTAGCTAGTATTTGCTTCTTAATAAAATACTGAATGATTAACAAAGTCCCTGCAGGGATGAGCTGTTGGTTTGCAGACTGTTTACAGTGCAGACAGTGAATGGCATGACACTCTGCAGGGCGGGTCAACACAAAATAAATAATGGTGTTGGGACTTCCCCTTCAGACGCACATATTATTTACAGTGCTATGTTTTATCTGTAAACATTTTATTTTACTTTTATTCTAGAAGAGCTGCTACTGAGCTCTGAATTCCTTAACCATGCAATGATGGGCACAACAGCGAGAGTAATGTGTCCCTTAAAGTGGACCTATCATGCTATATTTGAATAATATAGTGTAGGACCATACCTATATAAGGCATATTTATACTTTTTTTTTTTCAAAATACCAAACAGATCATGCATTTTAGCCATGCCTCATTTTGCTCAATTTGACATTTTTTAGTTCTGGATTTGAAAGGGCAGATTCAGTGAGAACAGCACCATCTACTGGCCTGGCATATGTACTACAGCGTCTCCAGCGCTTTCGAACGGCAATGGCCGTGGCTGTCTCCTCCTGATTGGTGGAGTTGGCCCAACAGCCGTAGCGCCACCGTCCTGACGTCAGGACAGTGTTCAAATCTGGATCAGTTTTTATCAGATCCGTTGCAGCCCCTTTTTTTAGAGTTTTGGGTATGGAGGAAAATAGAGAGGGTTGTGTTTTCTGACACTTGGTGAGTTCCCTGGAACACCGGGGACACATATTCATGTGTAAAAGACGTACAAAAGTGCATTTTGCATGATATGTCCCCTTTAAACTAAAAGCTGGTCACTGACTAACCGGGAAGGCAATACGTCTGTGAGGCTTGTTTTGAGCACCTTTGGTATTCAAATCTCTGCCAGGGTGCAAATCTGCTGCTGAACATCTTGGTATCATGTTAGCACAAGTGTCAAATCCTATTTTGAGGTTGTGCACTCATGTGATCGTTGGAGGAGCTCAGACCTGTATTGGACTAAATGTTTGTTTTATACCAAGTGATTGCCTCAGATTAGAAATGAAATATGAGCAATGAAGGGTGGCGGGAATATTGAGTCATTGCGTGTTTTGTTTTTATTCTTCCTAAACTGCATTATTGATGAAGAACATTGGAAACAAACATGCAATATTTTTTGATTTCCTATACATTGCAAAAGAAGAAATAAAAGTATTTGTTTCTGGTCAACATCATCCTGTCTGTAACTGAGATATTTCAATACAAGAAGTGTCGTTATGTTTCTGTATCTCCTTTTTTTCAGTTGTTTCTTCTACAGTTCCTCGGTTATTCTCAAGTTATAGTCGAGAGAGCCCTGCTTGGTTGGTTGAGAAATTGTCTACGATTGTAGTTTTTGACGGTTCCTTGTTCAAGTAGAACCTGCATGTAACTTGCAAGAAACAAACTGCGCATACCCTTACATTTGAGTAAGTTATATCAGACAGACTCTTTTTGTAGATTATTCATGGAGAATGAAATGAAAGTTCTTCAAGCATCGAGCAGCATAAAAGTTGTAGCACGATATTATACCTCGGCTCTTATGTGACTATTCCTCATGGGCACATCAAAGTGTTGACGCTGAAAAGATTCATTATGCAGCCTTAAACGTCTTACACTCACTGTACACACACACATTGATACATGCACACACTGTTGGGGTGTGTCAGTATAGCAGGAGTGTGTGGTATGTGAAATCACAGGCCGACACCACATGTTGATTTCATCGGTGCGGATCAGTTACATTCATTCAATCAGTACTTGTTCTTCTTAGTTTTGAACAACAACCTCAACCATCTTTCAAAACGTTCTTGAATCATATGGCAGATGGATTTAAAAGAGTAGGGTTGAGATTAAGTTATTTCAAGATAAGCCAAGTTCTCAAACTTAATGAAACTGCTTTGTGATTTTTGTGCCATATAGTTTACATTGGAGCTCCACTTCAGTGATTTCATTTGATCCCAGTTGAGATGTATTGGAAACAAATGCAGTTATATTGCTATTGGCAGAAGCCATCACTTTAAGAAAGAAGGATTTCTATTCTAAATACTAGATAAAATGATTACTCAGCATAGATTAGATTGTGGTGTATGGAGGAAGGGTTTCAGTTCTTAAAATATAAGCTCCTGAATGGAAGAAAGCATGCGTTTGTGAGCACGCATTTAATGGTGTTTTGCTTCAGTGACTGGTTATTTTGTGGAAAGACAGGTGTGCTAATTAAACACACTTCACTGCCTCACCTGTTCCCCTCCTGGGGCCATGCCCTGGTAATGACTGTGTAGCTCTCTGGGAAAACAAGATGCAGAGTGGTGCCTTTACAACTTGGACACAAAATGGTTAATGAATCCAGCTTTGACTTAAAGAATGTAACAGCAATAGCCGTCAATCTTTGACCCCTTGGTTCTTATGAGTGGTGAGATGACAGCTTAAATAAGAGCTTTACTTTGAGCGAGATAATTTGTCAATTTGCTCAGTGGGTTGTGTGTGTCTCACGTTGCTTAATTCAAAGCCTTGTGGGGAAATCCTATTTCAAAATGTTGCAGAGAAAGACTTAAGAAGAGCTGTTTTGTCTTTAGCTTGGTGTCAGTCGTTTTTCAAATGTTCCAATGGATTTTGAAAGTGTTTAGAAGTTTGTTAACCATCAGAAGTTATCCTATTTTTATCTCAAGACAAAAAGACAGGAGTACAGGTCTTCACATGATAGTAGTATAAACATTTGGAAATGCATGTGTCAATGTGGGTAATGTCAATAGGTTGAAGTAGAATACATAAAGTAAAAGAAAACTGCTGCTTGGCCTGAAGTCTTTAAGGTCAAAGAAGAATGGTTGAGTATATAAAAACTTTTCACAACCTCAAATCTCTGGTAAAAATCTTCAGAGGAAGTGAATAAACAACTCCTGCAGTAGTAATTGCCTCAGGCCTAAATGCCCAAACTCACTGTAGCAGAATAATCTGGCTGTTCCTTCATATGTGTGTGAGTGTGAACCCCCTCCTCCAAGGCCATTGTTGGAAAACCGTGGGCAAGATTGTCTTTTCAACTAACGGTCTCGGAAATGTCAAAGTACTGATTGAGAATGAGATAGTATGTGAGCGTGTGAATGTAAACACAATGAACAGTTAAGCGGGCAAGTTTTTCAAGTTGTGTTACATAACGTCTGACACCTTGACAGGAGACGACAGTGACAGAAACACTCTTTAAAATCTACAAAAATAAGACAAACACATAGATACTAAATAACTTTCCTCTTAACAATCGTATATTCTTTCGGGTATCCGATTCAATAAAATCATATAATCTATCAATTAATACATCCACTCTAATATGCTAGGAAGAATTTATCACAGAATCGTCATGTCTAAATCAGTATCACAAGCTGTATATCATATAGGGTCATCTATTTTATTACCACAGTATTAGTCATTTTTTGTATCCTTAAAATGGTCATTAAATCGGTAAATGAAATGCTTTTCAATCTGGAGTCCTTGCTGGTTCCCATCATCTGTAATTAGGCAGAGAGTGAGTGTGAATACTCGACATGAACCTGGCACCTGAAACAACCCTTCATTGACCTCTGACCTTATGCAAAACAGTCTACCAGACAAGCCACCTGCCAGGAGTTCGTCTCCCATGACAACTGTCACACAGAATTAACTGTAAATAGTGTCTGTCAGATTTAACACAATTTAAAAAGCACTGTAACCCAAATATAGAATAAAATCAAATGGTTAATTCCTGTTTGTTCTTACAGTAGTTGCAGGGTTACAGATCAAACTGAGTGTGATCAGCACAGAGCGCTGCCTTTTGCTTACGCTGTTTGTTTTTCATGGTCAGAGAGAGGAGAGAGTGAAATGTCACACCAAGCCTCCACTGAGCTGTCCATATGCTGGATATATGACACACATACACACACACACACACGGACACACGGACACGCAAGCACACACACACACGGACAAGCACTTACACAAGGCCTAATAGCAGTGTTAAGAATGGATATAAGCTTAGTTTCTTCATTACTGTGTAGTAGAAGCACATCAAGCCATGTGGCAATGCAATAGTTTGGAGCCAGGCAAAAGAAAATGTCCTTATTTCTTAACTTTTCAAAGATTCAAGATTCAAAGGTTTTATTGTCATATGCATTGCAGAAATCACACTTTGTGGTGGAAAAGTTGAGTTTGTGTCTGCATGAAAGTTTGAGAAAGCCTGGATGATCACAGATTCATTTTTAGTTGCTAGTTATCGATGCTGCAGTCGGTCCCTCGTCCAGTGAAGTCAGGCTGTGTTGTTCTGTGAGCGCTATGAGTCATCTGTTGTGTGTCTGCTGACTGAAGACACTGTCTCTGCTCTCCACTCGGCTTCTGTCTTCTCCTGCACTGTTTACGTCTCTTTATGTCCCCTCCCTCCCTGCCTCAGCTTTGTTTGGTGTGGGTTGTCGTCTGTTGTTCTTCTTCTCTCTTGGGCGCCGTTTACACGAGGAGAAAACTGCTTGTATCTGCATAGTTTCGCGTGCGTATAGCCCTATTATTTACACGAGGCCGATAGAAACTGACCCCACAAACAATAACGGGTCCCAAGGTGGATAGATTTGCAAACGAAACGCTCTGGGGGGTCAACCGAGTCCGTGTAATCACCTCTATACGAATATTTCCTGGAAAAATAGGATAGCCCCGCCTCTCCTGCTCACTGCTGTACTAGCAACTATCAAAAATAGCTGTGTTAATTAAACGCACAAGGGGTTCTTGAATGAAATAATATTATAAAAGGCAAACCAGAATTGTTAACGCCCATTATACTCCTTAAACAAAATAAACAGAGTCAGATTTCATGCATTGATCCATTATATTGACAAAGGTGCATCTCACCCGGTGTTTGTAGAGAATATCTCTCTTTCTGAGCCGTCCTCTCGATGCAATATCCACAGAGACGTGCTTCTTGGTTTCTTTCAGTTAACTTCCCCGTTGCATTTATCCATATGCTGAGGAAATGACTATATCCCGCTGAATACCAGCAATCGCCACACACACTGACTTCCTCCTGTCAGTAGCTACTGCTACTGACCATGCTACAGATATTAGTGCAAAAATATACAGCTCCTCTACCACAACCATCAGCAACAACAGATTCGGTTTCTTTCAGTTTCTTTCAGTTTCAGTTTCAGTTTCAGGGCTTAAACAGAAGGGTAGCCATGGCAACATTGCTGCGGGGCTGCTCCAGGCTGCTCTTCTTCGCGGCTTTTGGTGTATTTTGGCGGAAGTTACAGCGCCACTTACAGTCCCAGCATATGTACTACAGCGTTTCCAGCGGCCTCGTTTAAACAGACACGTTAAATGAAACAAATGCATGTGAACGGAAGACTTTTTTGAATACGCATACTGTGCATAAACGCAAACGGTCCCGTGTGAGCGGGGCCTTGGTCTTCCTCTAGCTCAGGGGTGTCAAAACTACGGCCCCCGGGGCCAATTGCGGCCGTGGACCATTTTGAATCAGCCCTCAGCAAATTCAAAAAGTACAATGGAATATGGCCCACAAATGAAACTTGTGCTTGTCTTATATTGTACTTCTTAAATATAATTGTAAACATATATTACACAGTCGTTTTCATGTGTTATTAATAAGACCACTTTTCAAATAAATTCAGTCAAGTCAAGTTGGAAACATTTTCTAACATATCTGAGTTGATAAGAAAAAAGCCCAATGACTTATTTACATAACAAGCTTGAAATACACCCTTCATATTTCTCCATATTATAATTAATCTGAGGCTTCTGTTTTAAGGGATGAGCTGCCAATACTCCCAAGCATACTTTACCTACATGTGATTGATTTTGCTAACTTATAACTGAATTTATGAGGCAATATACCTCTAGTGAGTGGCCTAGCCCTTCGTATATTTTTCTGACACCCCTGCTCTAGATAAATCCTTGCGTTCTTCATTGACAAAAGTACAATTAATTGTTGTCTTTCATGTCACTGGTTGATTTAGTTAGTGCTGTCGTTTTCTGCTTTGGTTCTCCTTGGGTTTTTTCATTTTATTTAGTCTTGTCATCACTATTGTGTTACTGTTTTTGCAGGCCTCTTGTGTGGGCAGTGCTGATGTGCCTTGCTGGTGAAATTTGAGTTTCTGTTGGTGCCATTTTCTTTTCCCCTGAGCCATGGTGGCTATCACTGCTCGTGCTGACTGAGCTGTTCAGTTTGCACAGTATGCATCCCTCTATCACAGAACACTGTGACATTATAATGGGTTAGAGCTGTTGATAATGCCAGAACAGCCAATATTGCTTTCTACTGCACAGCCCTTTTAAATTTAACAGTATTTTTCTGAAAACGTTTTTTATTAATAGTCTTGTCTTGTCTTTATGGAGATAAATTCAGTTAGTACAAACAACTGAATTGAAATTCAAACACTCCACATCAAGATGACACAGCCCTAATTTTTTTTTAAATATGAATCTAAGGATGCGTAGAAAAACACACGTATATTGTTTTTATTGACAACATGATTTATTGAGTTGGAGCATGCTATAAAACTGGTGAAAATAAACTCCTTTTATCTTTCAAATAGTTAATTCAATAAGCTATATCATGTATTTTGGCAGTAAACCGAAAGACAGACGTTAGAAAGTTACACTTAAGTATCTATTTATTTATCCCACGCATGATTGCAATCACAATATACACACGACTTATTTTCCTCCATCGTGCAGCCTTATTAAAAAAACTTGTCATCAGGCATGAAAGTGTTTGGTCCTGGTGTGATAATAGGGAAACAGAAATGCCTCCAATGCTTGAGGCTTTATGAATTTTCTTTTAAAAGCAGAAAGTACACCCTGCATTATGTCACAACGTCCCAATAAAGTGAACAGACCAGAAAAATGAGGAAAATGTCATGTTTTTCTCTCTAATGCTGCATAAATATGCTGTTTAGTCTCCAGCCAGAATCAGGGTAGATGAGGGTGTTTCTGTCTCTGTTGTTGTCTCCATTGAAGATAGAAGTGTTTTAAGGTAGGGCTGCACGATTTGGGGAAATAATCTAATTGCGATTTTTGCGATTGCGATTCGATTTGCGATATTTGTTTTTAAGCGACCCAACGGAAGTTTATTGTAAAATGCGGCCATATCTCCGGCTAGGAAGGTCGTATCAACGTGCTCCCGTCTCTAGCACCCCGCAGCCCGAGCTACGAGTGAAAGAACTAAACTTACATGAAACTTCCGTTGGGTTGCTTTAAAGTCAAGCTTCAGTTTAAGATTCACCCTGTAATAGATGTAGAACATGTGATGGAGCATTACTAACCTGACTCGGATGCTTTGTTTCACCAAACCATCTAGGAAAGCTCCATTGGAAGTCATTTGGAAAAGGGCAGGCACTTTCAAAAATACTTGGCAGGTGATTGGATCAATCTGTCTATCACCTTCTATCATGGGCCACTTCTGATTGGTTAACAATGGCTGGTACATGTGGAAAACATCACTTCTGATTGGTGTGGATGACTGACACACAAGAAAATAAAGAAAATAAATCTATAAAATAAAAATAAAAATAAATACAAACATTTTTTAAATCGCAGGCTTTGCGATTTGATAATCACATAATTTCAAATCGCGATTTCGATTCAAAATCGATTAATCGTTCAGCCCTAGTTTAAGGCATGACACGTTACTCACAGTCTGTTCACGGTTTTTAACTTTTTATCAGTTATCTACAGTAAAGGCGCCTCTTTCTCCCGCTCACTCACAAACACTGCCTCTCATTCTCATACTTCTGCAATGTCACTCGCAGTCATACTGGCTGGCACATTCTTGGTCTGAGAGAAGCAATTCATGTCTCCTCTGAAAGAGCATGTTTTATTCATGAATATTTCATATAGAATTCCTCTGCTGCCTCACCAGCTCTGCTGCTAAATGTAAACACAGCTCACTATTTATAGAAAGTCATCCTCAGTATCCTGCTAAACCACTGCTTTTTCGATAAATGTCAGCTTTTCAGGAATACAGGAAACGCTTTCTCGATTTTCTGTCAAAGTACACGTCAGTCCACGTTATGTGTGTGTGTTTTTAAATGAGCTGTGAGTGTGCTATTCATGACTTCTGGTATTTTGAAATGGCTATACAGGCTGCAAACCACATAGTGCACTTCATGTTCTGAGGAATGACGACAGGTGTATTGTATTGCAGGTCGCATTATTTTGCAGCAGAGCAAACATTTGAACCCTGATACAACCTCAATTGTGTAATTTATGCATACATGAGGAAGATTGCTGATAAAGGCTCTATTTATTGCCATTAGTTAACATGATAAAGGTCGAGGAATCAAGTGTCAGAGAAATGAATTAAAGGTAATTGAGAAGCCCGCGTCACACTGTCCCGAAATTGACACCAGATGTACACACGATAAAGGAAATGTTCAAATTTGACTCTGATCGTAACAACACCAGGCCATTCGTGAGGGCATCTTAAGCCATATCGTATGACCGCCGGTGGAGTTTCTCAGGCTCCGGCAGCAACTTCGTGAGCGCTGGCAACATCTTTGGCATGCCAAAAAATTGCCGAAAGACCTTGCGAAGGTTCATTTTCGTGTTGAATTCGTGTGTCCATTTTGCCCTTCGTAAGGCCAGCGTGAGGGCATCTTGTCAAATCGTGTCATCTTCGTGTGATCATCGGTGCCATCGGGCATTTTTCGCCTCACGAAGACAATACGAAGGAAACGAGAAGCTGCCCGATTGTCTTAGGAAGGCAACATGACTACGTGAAGCACTCGCAATGCCGTCGTGTAGCCATCGTATTATAGTACGATGACATCGAGATTGCATTTATTGCACAACAAAATCATGTAAACATATTATGTAAATAACCCAATTTGTGTTCTGTGAAACTGAAAAGGATATTACATTGTTTTTGTTACTGTCGTTGCAGTTGTATGTCTTAAATGTAATGTAAATGTTGCCTTCGTGTGTGGTTCGGGCGCCATCGTGTGGCCTTCTGTAGGCATCGTACTTGCTTCGGCTGTTGCTTGGCTTAACTTGGCTGTTAACTGACCAAGTTAGGGGCCATCTTCATGCGAAATTCACAATTCCATATTCGTGTGTCCATCTGGTGTCAATTTCGGGACAGTGTGACGCGGGCTTTACACCGTTTCAAAGCGCCTGCTGTTTTTCCCGTGAACATGTCTCCATTATAACCAAAGTGGTTTAAATGGCTAGTTAAATGATGTGGCACAAATGTAGCCAGGATCAACGTGTTGCCTGATTTCCTGATTTCCCGAAAGTCATATAATGGGCTGGTTTCAGTATTTCAGTGACTCACTTTCTCTCTTTCCGTCCTTTAGGCTCGAAATGTAAACACAGGAGAGCTGGCCGCCATCAAAGTCATCAAACTGGAACCGGGTGAGTTATCTCATCTTTCTTCAGATTCCTTTATCTCCCTTTTGGCTGCCATCTTCTCTAACCCTTTTTCCTAGTCTTCCTCAAATCTTCTTTAATTCCTCTCTGCAGTTCTCTCACCATCTTTTTCCTTAAGCTCTGTTTCATTCATCAGACCTATTTTTCACTCAGCTGCTGCTTTGGTTTCCATTTTCCATTCCTACGTTAAGGAAGAAAATGAAGAAAATGTTTCCATCACACTGTTGCTAAATAATTAAGGTCTTTAATTGTGAAACTCAATGAAGGAAATTATGTTAAAACCCTCTCTGCTGCTTTCCATCCTGTTACACTGCCACTCATCATTCACACACACACACACACACACACACACACTAATGAGGCACACATCAATGAACAAACCCACTTATCCACTTTTCTGTTGCTTCGTGAATAATGATAACCATGTCAAGCATTAAGATAGCAGATTATCAGTATAATAATGTGTGTGTGTGTGTGTGTGTGTGTGTGTGTGTGTGTGTGTGTGTGTGTGTGTGTGTGTGTGTGTGTGTGTGTGTGTGTGTGTGTGTGTGTGTGTGTGTGTGTGTGTGTGTGTGTGTGTGTGTGTGTGTGTGTGTGTGTGTGTGTGTGTGTGTGTGTGTGTGTGTGTGTGTGTGTGTGTGTGTGTGTGTGTGTGTGTGTGTGTGTGTGTGTGTGTGTGTGTGTGTGTGTGTGTGTGTGTGTGTGTGTGTGTGTGTGTGTGTGTGTGTGTGTGTGTGTTGTGTGTGTGTGTGTGTGTGTGTGTGTGTGTGTGTGTGTGTGTGTGTGTGTGTGTGTGTGTGTGTGTGTGTGTGTGTGTGTGTGTGTGTTTCCAGGTGAGGACTTTGCTGTCGTCCAGCAGGAGATTATAATGATGAAAGACTGTAAGCACTCCAACATCGTAGCCTATTTTGGCAGTTATCTCCGGTAAGTATGTGTGAATGTATTTGTCATACGCAATATTTGATAAATAGATTATATATATATTCATGACGTTAATGCCTGTTGTCGTAGCATATATTTGTCAAAGAAGGTCAAATATGGTGTGTGTGTGAGAAAGTAAAAGACTGATAAGTGTTGGGGAAAGATGTTCTTACACTGTGTTCTCTGTGTGCTACAGGAGAGATAAGTTATGGATCAGTATGGAGTACTGTGGAGGAGGTTCCCTGCAGGATATCTATCATGGTAAGAACAACCAAACACACACATTTTGATTTTAACTGTGTTGTTTTTATACCCTTTCTCTCACTGTGATGTTAACCCATCTGTCTTTTCCCCCCCCTTGTTTGCCTCCTGCAGTAACCGGGCCTCTGTCAGAGTCACAGATAGCCTACATGTCACGGGAGACCCTGCAGGTACAAATACTACACTTATTGTCAATGCTTTTATATATTTAATATGAGAGGGGGAATACACACAGGTTAGGTCTGATTGTTAATCGGCTGAGCTGGAAATGCTTAAATATCTCTTTTTGTGAAATTATAAGACCGTAGACTTCAATACTATTAATAATGATGAACATATCTTGAGTAATAGTTGGCCTTTGCTGTATGTTGATAAAAGTGGCTTCCTTGTGCTTTTTAGAAAATTACTTTTTTATGATTTAACAGATAAATGGTATTGTACATGTTCAAAATGAAAGGGGAACCACTCAAATCAAATCATGAATTAAACTAAAAGGATATTTGGAAGAAAAAAAACAGGATTTATTTGCCAAAGCGTTACAGCTGCATACTATGACAGAGGAAACACTGCACAGTGTCACAGATAATATGTCAGCGCTGCCAACTGTGAGTTAAGCCAATTTCCCAACATCTGCTTTTTATTGAACCACAAGTTGTTCCTGAGGAAAAATATCTAAAAATCTATTTTGACAATAAGGAAAAGCTCTATTTAGTTTTACCTAGCCCTGTTGTTATTTTGATCACATGACTGTTTCCTTTATTCTGCCACTGTCATTAACACCAGCTGCTGTGTGTTTGTGTTCACAGGGTTTATACTACCTACACAATAAAGGCAAAATGCACAGAGACATCAAGGTGAGTTTGGAGACACCTGTAAGAAATAAATGAATACCAGTATGTTTGAATACTTAAGGCCTTTCCAAGTCACTTATAACCTCCTGTTTGAGTATAAATCACTACGATGGCGACACAGAATATGTGACTTTTTAATCAAACACTCTCAAATGTTCTCATTAGTAGGAATCAAAGCTGGGTTGTTGTAATAGATTACTTTCTTTCACACTTCTCTTTCTGTGATTTTTGTCCACCACATGGTTGTGAAGTGAAGTGTTGTAAAGCCATTTCCTTTTCATCCTAAATTATGAACAATGAGAGGTAAATAATGATCAATTCATTCAGGGAAAAAGGCAAGCACAGTCATTTAGTGATAATTGTTCAGCTGATTGTGTTTGTTCCAATGAAAATGATAATTGATTCATAGCTGCAGGCTGCATTGATCAGTGAAAAGGCACTTTGCAGCAAACCTTCACTGCTGCCTGCTCCTTTAACTGAAGTTAATTTGAATTGACTTGAAGTGTGAAATCTTTAGTTTGATGCTGATATGTGGCGTGTTTGTGTCTGACAGGGAGCAAACATCCTCCTGACAGACAACGGCTATGTTAAGCTAGGTGAGTGGAACACGCAGAGATCTGCAATCACCTTCTGCTTCCCCCGACTGAACCTGAATGGCCTCTTTTACTGACTTGGTTTCCTTCTCTGTCTTTTTTCTGTCTCCCCCTTCATATCATAATTTCTGTCAATCCTTTCCCTCTTTTATTCTCATTCTTCTTCCATTTTCCTCTCCCCCCTTTGTTCTCTTCTCGTCCTTTTTCTCTCCATAGCTGACTTTGGAGTATCGGCCCAGATCACAGCAACTCTCGCCAAGAGGAAGTCTTTCATTGGAACTCCATACTGGTTGGTTTTGTACTCCTTCATCTCCTTTGACATTGCATGTTTTATGTATATTATACAACTTCTTACTGAATGAGGTCAAAAGGCAATCAGTTTGGGGAATGTGTTGGAAGTCAATAAAGTCTCTTACGTCATGTGGCAAGATGAAATGTGTCTAACGGTCATACAACAGGAATTTTTCACCATGCATTTTGTACGTGCTTCAGGTATCGATTGAGTTAGCTGATAAGTTCTAAGTGCATATCGAGTAGAACCACACTATTCTTACTTTAACAAAACCTCAACAACACAATTTCTTTGGTCCTGAAGGGGCTCCTACAGAATAAGGAACATTATAAAGTCAGAGGTTAACATCAGGGGTCACTGTGGGGCCCCTCAGGGCAGCAGCTAGAGAGAAAAGCTGTAGAAAACGTTGTTCATGTGTGTGGCTGTTTAATTAACCTGGTTTAATACATATTTTACTCCTATTCTATCCCTTTTTTTTGTTCATGACCTCCTTCTGTCTCGCTCCATAGGATGGCTCCAGAGGTAGCAGCAGTCGAGAGGAAAGGAGGCTACAACCAGCTGTGTGATATCTGGGCTGTGGGCATTACGGCAATAGAGCTGGCTGAACTACAGCCCCCCATGTTTGACCTGCACCCCATGAGGTAGAGGAATGTCTGTGTGTGTGATGGGTAGAAAAGCTATTTGGGCGGTGATAATGTGATGATGGCAGCGTGGAGACCTGCAGTCGATGGGAAACAATGTTATATTTAAAAAAGAAAGGGCCTTGTTTTAATGTGATATGGAAAGTGTAATTCTTCCTACACATTGTGATTGGAGTGGAGATATTCCATCAGTTTTTATAGTCCTAATAAGTCATTTATTAAAATGTATCACTTCACGATTTGTACGTTTTATAATTCACCAAATACAGAACCATCAAATCCATCATTAATTGTATTTATTACACCTCTTGTGAGACAAAAAGGTCGATAATGTATATGCTTCTTGCTGATTAAATGTGTGCATGGTTTAAGGCTATTTCACGTTATGTGTCGGTACTAGTGTTTAATATCTCTCTTTTTTTTCTGCAGGGCTCTCTTCTTAATGACCAAGAGTAATTTCCAGCCTCCTAAGTTGAAAGATAAAGTGAAATGGTAAGAGACCCCCTTTTTTACTACCTTCATCCATTGAGATATAATTACGATGCAACCCTACTCTGCGAAGATTACACGGTTTGATCAAACATTTGCCCTGCTTGTCACAAGACCAAAATATTAACCCTTACTCTTTCCCTCTCTCTCCAGGACAAATAACTTCCACCATTTTTGCAAACTAGCCCTCACCAAGAACACCAAGAAGAGGCCCACAGCTGAGAAGCTGCTGCAGGTGATAAAACAACACGTTTACACTTCTTTAAAACAAACAGATTACTCTAAATAGGGTAGCCCATCCCAACTTCACTGGTATTTATGGATACACTCTGCAGGTTACACTATTTCAACAATAAAGCTTATTCAGTCAGACAACTCGCGTGTTTCTTAATGTGTTTATTAGAAGCAGCATATAGTTTGAGTTTGGCGTCTAGGCTCGGGCCTCATCACTCCACAGGTGTACATAGAACATTGAGTGATGATTAGATAACTATCCCCCAAGCCTACAGGTGGAAGCTGGGGTGAAAGCTGGGGTGGAAGCTGGGGTGGAAGCTGGGGTGGAAGCTGGGGTGGAAGCTGGGGTGGAAGCTGGGGTGGAAGCTGGGGTGGAAGCTGGGGTGGTGGTGGGGCAGGCGAGCAGCAGCAACATGAAACACAGCAGCAGGAACATGAACGTAGCAATAGCAAGTGGACACAGCAGTGGCAGCAGCAGCATGAGCGAGGCAGAGGCAGGAAGACCTGGCAGCTTAAATAGAGCGGCATGTTTAGGAGAATGTGTTTGGTTGGTTGTAAGAGGGACGAGGTGCGTCACATGTTAATGTATCATTGGTGCTCGAGTTGACTGCCTGAACTAGCTCGCAGGCTTCGCCCCATTTATGCTTTTATAAGTATGTCAACTTTCAAAATCATGACATTTTACAGAGGTACATTATATATAAAATACAGGCGAACCACATTCCCAGATCAGATAGCAAATGCTTCTGTTTGTAAAATAATTGTTGTGTGATATATAAATTGGGTCAACTCAAATGTAAACAAAAGTCAGGCAAACAATCCGCTTGTGATAATATTTGAACAAAAGGTGTCGGCTGCTAAATTCATTCTCACAGCTATTAATGATCTATTAAATGACAAGCCCATAGATTGAATGTTAATCTAGTGTATGACAACCATTTTAGTCATTTGTCAAGCAACACACCAAACACCTGTCACAGCGTCTTACACCAGGGTACTTGAGATCCTCAGTTTTCTTTAGGTATTAGTCAGACAAGAAAAAAAGAGCCATTTGAACACGTCTTTCCCTCTCGTTTGTCCTCCAGCACCCCTTTGTGTCCCAGCCTCTCAGCAGGACGCTGGCCATAGAGCTGCTGGACAAATCCAACAACCCCGACCACAGCACCTTCAACGACTTTGACGACGAAGACCCTGAACCAGAGGTAACCTTTGACCTTCTCGAGTTGCAGTCAGGTCAACTGAACAGTGATTATGTTTTTACTGGATCTCGCTTATTTTTTCTTCCCCTTAAAATCCTGCCTTCCCCTCTCCTTATTTGTTCATTAAATTCCTTCTTCACCCTCCACAACCTCAGTCTCCCTTTTCCCCGGCACATGTGACTCATCTTTCTGCTCTTTGTCCTCCCCCTACCCCTTACCCCCTCTTTCCTTTCCTTCTTTCTTCTACTTCCTCTTTCCTCCTCTCTTCCTCCTTGTAGCACTTCTCCTTTCTCTCTCTACCTTTCTCTCCTCCTTCTTTCTCCCTTCCTTTCTTTCTCCTCTCTTCTTGTCCCCATCCCCCCATCTTCTACCTCCTCCTCAGTTTAAGTACAGGGGTCATTTCCTACCCATAAGCCCCGGTGCTCGACGTGCACCTCGTTTTGCGGCGCACAGGAAGGTACCAGTTTGGGCTGCGGTGTCTGCAGTGATGTCATTCTAACACAAACGATACTGTCAGATGTGTTTGTCTCTCGGAGGAGGAGGAGGAGGAGGAGGACCACAGGACTGAATGAATAGAAAGTAGATTTCCATTCAGTGCAGTGTCTGCTGGTGCTGTCATGGAAACTGGCATTGGCATGTCATTTATCTGAAGGCTGATGGATTACCAGTGACGTGATTGGCTCAACATGCCATAGAGCACTTTTGTTTAACGTTCAGGATTTTCTTTTTCATCAGACGTTGTTGATTAAAAGTATATTATCTTTGATTTCAACGTATTATTATTATTACAGTCCATTTATAAACGGCATTTCATAGACAGCCACATAGATGTACTTTTGGCCTTGTGATAAACACATGGCCATTGATTTAAGTATGGATGTAGAAGTAGCTAACTAAATTAACCTTAGGAAAAATAAATAAGGTTTTGGCTAGATTAAATTACTAAAATCTTATTATCTATAGAGAACAAATGATTAAAAAAGTCAACATTGTTCATTAACTTAAGTACAGTGGTTTCAATCTCCTTATCTTACTCATCTTACTTACTTAGTATTGACAACAAACAAACTATGCTCACTTCCATGACACCATTATTGCCGTCTTGTCCAAACTCCAGCAGATCAGTTATTATCACTTCCTTTCATTCTTTTTCTGTGGTTTAAAGAAATGGCTAGATACATGAAGATGGCTACCATAGTGTGACCACTTCTCTCTGTTCAGCATATTGCATCAAACCAAATAGTGTTGGCATTTTGTTTTTTTTCCCACTTCTAGAGAGGTAGGGTTTCTCTCATGAATTTTGCTGTTAGGAAAAATATTTGAACATCAGTAATACGGTGAAGGTTACCCATCTGTAACTCAAATCATCTTTAAATAGACTTTAAGGAATATTTATGCAGCTCTGTATAAATCTAAATATATTATTTATTATACTTTAAAAACATAAGATACAATAACATTTTGTACTCAAATATGTCCGGTATGGTAGCCATCTTCATCAATCTTTGCCATTACAGGTACTACTAACCATGAGTTGTTTGTTATGAAGTTGAACTGTATCACGCCGATAAGTGGTGGTTTTAAATGGACACGTCTATAAGTCGATTTGTGCTACAAATGTGCGCTCGACAGATGCATTTTTGCCTTGGTTTGTCTTTTCCCAGTGCTTTACAGGCATGGTTTGAGGTTGCTGTGTTTTTCTGTATTCTACAAGACAAGTATAAATCTTAAGATGAAATACTGAAAGTGGAGCCAGTAAAGTTTAAATACACTTGAGATACAAGCCCCAGCCACACGAGGACGATAACGCAAACGGACCGCAATCGTTATCAAAAAAGTCTTCCGTCCACAGGCACCAGAAACGTGTCCGTTCACACGAGACTGCTCGAAAGCGCTGGAGACGCTGTAGTACATATGCCAGGCCTGTAAGTGGCGCTGTAGTCTGCCACAAAAGCAGCAAAGAAGACTTCCCGCGCATGGTTGCCCTTCTGTTTATTCTCCGCTGTGGACGCTCTGGCTCTTTTTCTCCCTCCCCGAGGCAAGCGTTTGCTCCTGCTGTAATTCTCTCCGGTAGTCCACCAGCAGATGAAAAACACCCACCTCTCCCCCTCTTCCAAGGGACGAGGGGACCGTGCGGCAGAGTTTCAGTTAGATTTTTTTTCGCCGGTCAACATGTCCGTTAAAGTTTAAAAATTCCGGACAATTGCTTCCGGGCTATTGCTTCAACGTTATCAGGAAATGATCGTATAGGTGTAAACACGGAGCCGTTTGCCCCCCCCAGAGCGTTTCGTTTGCAGATCTACCCACCTTGGGACCCGTTGTCGTTATCGTTTTCTGCGTTTCCATGTCGGCCTCGTGTGGCCGAACCGTCTATCTGATAGTGAACTGTAGCAGATACGACCGTTATCGTCCTCGTGTGGCCGGGGCTACAGTTACCTTGTTGTCAGTGCATAATGTGTGATGCCAAGTCTGTTGTCAGCTGTTTCCCACATGGGTCTGCAACATTAAAACATGAATCAATGTGCTGCATTGCAGTCAGACTCAGAATATCCTCGAGCATAATAAGAATAAAGAGTTTCATACAGGGACTCGTGAGAATAGTTTCTAAAGGAAACGGTGATGTTGTTGTCAGGGAAGGTTTGTGTTTTCCGTTGGTTGCGTTGCTATGTTTTGGTTGTCTGGTTGCAGTGTGCGGCTGGCTTTTATTTTGCTGTGTCATCAAATCCCACCCACAGGAAATAGCAGAAGGATTATTGTTATTTTTAAAAAGCCTATTGTAATCTTCTCAAGTGCCGTTTGAACTACTACACTGTGTATATCCTTTGAACAGCTATTTACTGTGTGTGTGTCTTTCTCTTTCCTGATAGTCCCCGGTCTCTGTTCCTCATCGTATTCGCTCCATCAGCAGGAGCACCAGGGAGGGAAAGACGCTGTCAGAGATAAACTGTGAGTTCACACACAAGTTCACAACAACAAATGCATGTTGAGTCAGAAAACAGATAACCTGAACCTTCTAACTCTCTTCTTAAACAGAGAATCTCATGATGTTCCCCTCTGTTTCTTCCCCATACTCTGTCTCTTACTTTTTCGTTCTCAGTTGGCCAAGTTAAGTTTGATCCTCCACTGAGAAAGGAGACAGAACCTCATCATGAACCGGTGAGTTTTTACCTGTGGCATATGTGTGTAAGTGTGTGTGTGTGGGAGTGGGAGAGTGAGCGTATGTCCGTGTGGTTGTCAACACCAGTACCAGCATGGCTGACCCTCACCTACTCACAGGAAGCACCCTATGTTGTTGTCAATCTGTGTCAAACTAAACATGAAGCCCATCCACATAGTTCACTCTGGTCGTCACACAAATGAAGCGATTTTAGGTAGGGATGTCCCCATCTGTGCAAAAAATCTTATTGTAGGTGAGAATGAAATCAGTTTGATAGAGATCAGAGTGTATGAGTGATTTTAGGGTTCAGGCGAGCCGCTTAGATACAATAAAAACATAGCAGCAGTGATCCTATAGTTTGAAAAGCTCCAATTGAGGTGTTACAGGCCTCCGATGAGAATGCTTTCCTGTGGACGTCCAAATCAAGAGGAGACTCTTGCATATCCCAGAGCATCAGGGATAATGTGTCCCACATGGACTAAAGAGCCTCCGGATCCACCTGTTAGTGCTGGATGACGTGGCTGGAAAAACATCTGCCGCCACCATGAACATCTCCAGCCCAGTGGTGACAGCCAGGCAGACTTAGACATGGAAACAACAAGGACTGTGAAGCACTGCTTATATTAGCCATCTTGCTCTGGAGTCTCCTTATTCACAAGCATAGGCAGAGATGTATCCTTTCTGTTTGTTAGAGTAAAAATGTGTATTATGGCTTAAAACAATGTGTTGCATTATAAAGTGTTGGTTATAAAATGTGTACTGTTTGAGCTATAGTTCATTGCTAAGTTTATTTTCTAGTAACTCAAGCTGTTTCTGTTTTTGCCCATCACTTTTAGAACTACTGAGTGTTTGCTTGTGGTGAAGGGTTCACAGTCACGTTATGTTAAAGTCCTCCGCTCCCTCACTCCCTCTCACTTCTTCTGTCCGTCCTTTGCACTTGCACTTTTTCCACAAACTCCACTTTCCTCTACCTTTTCAAGTCTTTTGAGAAATACCTAATCCTGAATCTATCCATCGATTCATGTTATGAAACATAGTCCCCAGTGTAGTTCTTTGTAATGTTAATCCACGTTCATCCATTGGCCCTCAGTCCCTCCCCTTTGCTTCAAAGTAACATAATATCACGGGTCGTCCTCCACAAGATCTGTCTATTCAGGATGACAGTGCTATATATAGCATTTTAGAATCAATAAATCATTAGCACATTAATATTGTTATATATTATTGATGATGTAAATACTGGTGAGCAGCAGCAGCATTTTGATGCTCAAAGGAGTCAATGGCTGGAGTTATTTTCGGCATGTTTTTCTGTGAAATCAGGGTTTCTGCGGATACTTAAAATGCCTTAAAAGGAATAGTATTCATTCATCAATACATGTTACTATTTAAATCTGTAAAATTAGTATTAAAATTACTTGAATGAATCTTTCAAAAGTATTTAAAACTCTTACCTTGGATGTTATGAAACGTGTTTTCCCCCAAATTGCAATATACAATCTTTGTTAACATATTTGTATTATTATTTACCTCTCTCGTTAAAATCATGCTGACCTCAGTCTCAGAGGAAATGTGCAGAAAATTGGTTTTAAATTCATTTGAATCTAACTTGCCTTCAGCTTGGTACTGCTAACCAAAAACAAACATTCCCACAACAACACCAGGAGCCAGTATTAAGATAGCATCATGTCTTAATTAAAATAAATACTACTGGAATAAGACAGATGTTTCCAATTGTCTCACTGTTTACTGAAGGAGGCCACACATTTCTATCTGTTTATTTAGTATTATATAAGCACCAAGTAGCACCAATGATATATTCATCACATGTATTAATGCCTCTCCTCCCCAGTTTTGCATCTACACCAGTTCCTTCCCTCCCTTGACCTATACCCCTCTTCCTGTCAGATTAATAATCCAGTATCTTCCTCCTCCTCCTCCTCCTCCTCTCTCGCTGATCCACGGACTTCAAAGCCCATTTTGGCCCTAATCCATTTCTCATCCACCATCGTCTCTCGTGTATCTGTGTCTCGTCGGCCCTTGCCTCCATCAGTCCAGGTTAATGTATTAACTGAGGTCTCTCTCGCTCTGTCTTGCTGACCAGTGTGAATCTGAGCCCTATCTGGACTGTGTTGAGGAGCTCTACTATACCGCGAGATCTAATCTGGTAGTACTCTTTCTATCCGTCCCTCTCTCCTTCGGCCTCTCTCTCCGCTCCTACATTAGCCCTTTATTCTTTTACTTTCTCTCTTTTTTTTTAAAACCTTATACCTTATTTCCCTCTCCATATTTCTCTTTGTCATTGATAATCTGTTTCTGAAGGGAAAGTCCTCATCCTTCCCTTTGGCTCTCGCTTTTTAAGCTGTCTCTTATGAATTTATTTATTATATTTATCTTCTAGATTGCTGATTATTTTTGGCTGCTCCATGTCCAACATTTTTCTTCCATCTATTCTGGTCCGTCCGTCTGTCACTGTTCATTTGATTCTTCTTTCTTCCAGCCTTGGCTGTTGCCTCACTAACTGGTGTTGTAGTTGTCATGGTGATTAGAGTCCGTAGTGGTGCTGTTGTTGTTGTTATTGTTGTTCTTTTAGTTTTCTTTACATATATGAAGTTCACATTATGACACAAATATTTCAATCATCAGACCAAATTCTAAATGAAAAGAAATCACACACACACACACACACAGGCATTGCTACAAAAAAAAAGGTTAATCATTTGTATTTCAAATGAATTAGGAACACTCACACTCAACTGTTCAACCTTTCCTTTCTTCTACCTGATATTTCTTTATATTTCTCTCTGCAGAAGGTGTCTCTTTTCCTACATTTCTGCTTACATGTTGACTAACCTCTTGCGTCTTGTAGTTGAGCGGAGCCACGAGGCCCTTGTCTTGCGTGTGTGTGTGTGTGTGTGTGTGTTTGTCTGTCTGTGAGTTTGCAGTATGTGTTTCCCTCTGCATGCTTGTCATGTTGTGTCATTATCTTTACAAATGTTGTCATGACTCAATGCTGATTCACATTGTGTCTTCATGTACTAGATGTAGGCTGAGCAAGCCCCTGCTGCTTTACTGGAGATATTATTATTCCTATCATCCACCCCAGTAATTCAACTATTGAACAATGTTTCAGTAGAGTCACTATTTGATTTTCATTGTTATGGTGGCACTTAGCCAACATCTTAAGCCCTGTCTATGTCCCTGGAGAAATTAAAAACAGTAGATGCTTCAATGAGCTACGTATGACTTATTATGCCACAGTTGTAATGTAATTTGTTTTTCTTTAAGGACTTGCAGTTGGAGTACGGACACGATTCACCAAGTCTACTGGGAGGAAACAAGTAAGTGTCTTGTTCACTGACTGTCTTTTTTTATGATGTATATTTCTTTCTCTTTTCTCCTCTACCTTGATCTCGTTATCCCCCCGTTAGTCCATAACCTTGGGGGAGGTTGTGGACTAACAGGGAGAGACAGAATATGAGATTTCTGTGGGCTGTAGGTTTGATGATTTATTTATAATTGCAGCTCGAGGGATGTTCAAGTGCTGTTTTTAGCTTTCTGCTTTCAAGGGTGCTTCGTAAGCAAAATGCTCACCTTTATTCAGATCAGGGAAACTATTTTGCAAGCACTTAACTTAGATGTGTACCCCTTTCTGTCATTTATCTATGTTATCACTCATGCTTTTCTCTCCACTTGTCTGACTAACAGGAGTCTTCTTAAATCTGTGGAGGAGGAGCTTCATCAGAGGTGAGTCAGACCTCTCTTTATATCCTGATTCACTCGGGGCCTCTTGATTCGCTGGTGCTCTAACCACGCCCACCCATCGGCCAATCATTGTTAACGTCAGGACTAATCGGGCCAATCACACGCAACTAACCTTGTAATGACTTCAGGCTGTCACTGCTCTCAGCATTTTGGATTCTTCTGGGTTTTATTTTCCCTCTGCGGCTTGCTTCATGCTTTGATGTCATCAGGAGAAGGCTGTGCTTCATAGGAGCTTCCTGCAGAGCATGGCTGACACACACACAAAGACACACACACACACACACAGTTTATACAGTTTCCCAGCCAAAGCTCCAGTGGGTGTCTTTAGCAATTTTAGGCAAGTCTGTGTATTTCTTACCTCAAAAACGATGATAATTACCGTGCTTTGCTATCTGTTATGATACAATCTGATACGTCAAATGTGCTGCAAATTGTGTAAAAGCAAGGTCTGCTGAATCAATGTTGTTATTATATTATATTTTGTAAGGCTGTTTGGCAAGACACCTAAAATGTAGTTATTTTTTATAACTACATAAAAAGGGTTTGGTCCCTTATTTCTCCTTTTAGTGGACAGTGGTAGAAGTATTACTAGTAGAGTAGATAACCGTGATGTTGTTTTAGTCTTTGGGGTTATATCTTCATTACATCTCACAAAATGTCGGTCATTATTTGACTGACCTAGGTAGAATATAAGAGTTAAAGCTTCTTCTAGTGTATAGAAGTGCCAGGTCTGGTAGTAGAAATCAGAAATAACTCAAAGGGGAAAAGCAAGTGTCTGGCTTTTTCATAGTTTCAGGTTTTAAATTGTATTACACGAGAAAAGTATTAGTATACTGAATAAGGCATAGACTCGGAATGAGGAAGTCTTCATGAATTTAATCAATCGTGAAAAGTAGGTGTCTTACTAAAACATTGTTAAATATGATCTCTAATCAGAAAATCAGTATGTCTTGAAAATAAGCCACTTTCATATTCAAATATCTGAGATTTGATTGGTTACATTGAAATGAATTGTCTGATGAGAGGATACGTGTATTGTGTGGAGGGGGTGTGTAGATCTGTAAAGACTGGAAAGGTTTGAACCCAGTTGTCTTTTCTGTTTGGATCTGTTCAGTCCTTAGAGGTAGTTTGTGGATGAAGCTTCACTCAGATCTCCCTCCCCTGTCCCTTCTTCCTCTATCCTCCTCTTCCTCCTCCTCCTGTTGTCATCCTACCTCCTTTGCTTGCTCCCTTAATCTCTCCCTCCTCTGCCTCTATCCTCTATTTCTGTTCTCTTCCTCCCACCTCCTCCCTTCTCCTCTCTTACCCACCCTCCTCCTATCTTCACCTCCTCTCCCAGGGGCCATGTGGCACACTTAGGGGATGATGATGATGAGGATGATGATGGTGCAGATGATGATGAAACTCACACTCAGTAAGTTTTCCCCCACAGTCGTAGCACTAGAAGCCTCTCTCTCCTTGTCTCTTCAACCCTCTTTCTTCCCCCATCCTTTCCTCTGTCTTTACAAAGAGGAAAGGGCGAGGAAGAGGAGGAAGACGAGGAGGAAGGCTTCATGTCTTTCCCACAGTTTCATCAACGCATTTCTATGCAGCACACCCCACCATCTCGCCACATATGCCACCTGTGTTTGTGTGTGTTTACAGCCTGTGCCATTACTGCTGTCTTGTGTGACGTTTAATAGCTTACTAACAATAACCCTAACCCTTCAACTCACCTGGAGGCTTAATACAGAACGTTTTTATTCATTTAGTTACATTTTAAATCCATAGATGCACAGGGAAAGTGAATAACTTTAGCCATAGGTATTGCAAAACACCACAGAAATAAAGAGTACATTAAAGCTAGGTGCTAAACCAGGGTGTCCGCGGGGTCTTAAAAAGTATTAAAAGTTGATCAATCAATTTAGCGAAAATGAAGGCTATTAAAAAGTATTAAACGGCATTTCCCAAGGTATTACATTTTGTAGCTTGTTTTCAATAAGTATATAAATTGTCCAAAGAGGTTGTATTCTACAGTCTGCCTGAATGTAATCATTGCGTAGGTGTGTAGTGTGATTCTGTGTAGTTTAGTTATGGCATCCCGTTGGATTTGACGTCATCTGAACAGGACATCGCGCGCTCACTGCTTGATAGCGCGCGAAGGTCCGTTTACGCCGGTTGTTAAACAACATCGTTATGGGGAAATGCAAGTTTGCGTCCAAATGGTTGGAAGATAAGGAGGAAGGACAATCAATACTGTATATAGTAAATGTGAGGTAAAGTGTGTCGCCAATGTAACCGGTTAAAACTCCAAGTGGCGATGAGGTCTTAAAATGTATGGAAAGGGTCTTAAAAAAGGTCTTAAAAGGTCTTACATCTGACTTCAGGATTCCTGCATATACCCTGTAAACCAGATACACGTGAAAGTCTTGGTGTATTTTCAGTGCTTAGATCCTCGTGACCTTGACATCTTATTCGCTTCTTGTTTTGTTCTCCACTTGCATCGCCATCTGTGTGCCTCCCTGCTGAGTTTGTGCATGTGTGTGTGGGAATTCAGGCTGTCTTCCTGCCTTTTATAAAACTGTGTATTTGGCGTCCGGCCTCATCCCTCATTGTGTAAAAGCCAAATCTCTGTGGAGGGCTGGAACATTGTTTCTAGTTATATATTCTCCCCTGCAGTCAGAAAGGCCTCAGCACTCAGCGCACACACGGTACAACATGCATACATAGAAAGAACTGTAATTCCTTAATGGACTGCGATCGATCGTAGTGTACAGTGAAATCAAAGTAATGGTTCCTGGCTATAAACGTCATCGTCTTTATGTCTGTGTGGTTCTTTATAGAAAGAAACATTTTAAGTGATTGGTTAGGGCGCTTCAAAGTTCAAACTGATAAAACGACGCAGTCAAATTCAGTCAAAATGCGAAAAATCTGCTAAGCATGAAGATTTAAATGTTAAAAGTCAAACACTTTGATATTGTGAGGACCTTTTTCAGAGCATAACTTCAGTGAGCTAAAAGCTGTAGGTGACTTAAAGGTGGGGTAGGTAATTTCGGAGAAACCAGCTCGAGTGCGCTAGAATTTGAAAATACACAGCCGGAAAAAATCTGCCACTTCCTTACAGAGCCCCTCCTCCAACACACACAAACGCACACATGACCAATGAGGGCACGAGATAAGTTTGTGCACAGATGGAAGGCTGACAGGCAGGTAGGCCATCCAGTTATTTTAGCCGGGCCGGCTCAGATGATTGGTCGTGCTTTTTACAGCGCCACGGCTTCCACAGATGACATATTATGTATGTATTTATTGTCAAAGCATTTAATATATTCATTGCTATCGGGATGTTAAGAGCATTCCATGGAATATAACAAAAAGTGTATCTCGAGCCGGTTTCTCAAACTTACCTACCCCACCTTTAAATACATGTACACAGGGAAACAGTTGCTTAGTAGCTCTTAAGTAAATGAAGAAATAGCTATAGCTAATTGTAGCAGTATATTTTCTTCGTCAGTGTAGGGTCAGATTGTTACAACTCAACGCCTTTTCTCTTTTAGATGCTTTTTTGCCGACTTCCTCTCGTTCCTTCCACCATTAATGTTTTCGTTAGCACCCATACATGAT
The DNA here is from genome assembly GCF_902827165.1 of Trematomus bernacchii. Taxonomy (NCBI): domain Eukaryota; kingdom Metazoa; phylum Chordata; class Actinopteri; order Perciformes; family Nototheniidae; genus Trematomus; species Trematomus bernacchii. The sequence continues at coordinate 15,683,689 of NW_022987828.1, forward strand.
TTCCTAACAGCAGTTCTGTGCCATTTGCCCCCCAGCACCATGCAACATTTCCCAATACAGTGTTCTCATTCTACCCTTAACAAACCCATAGCTGGAGCATTGCATCATAACTGTTTTGTTTTGTCAGTTACTGATAAAGTTAACATTAAGGGGGTATCAAGCCGTATATTTGTTGACCCCCATTCAACTGGATCGCTGTGACTCATTGCTATTGGTGTTCCTGTATTATCATCACTGTGATGTCATTGTCTTTTAGAATTTGAGAGCTCATATTGGGTATTTCTCTGTCAGACATTAACAAATCAAGACAGTGTACAAGGCAAATGAATAAAGTCTCTGCGAATATAGTGCTTCTCTGCAGTCAAAATTATTATTTTGGTAACAAAAAGTTAGCATTATTTAGAGATTGGTTGAATTTCAAGTATATGAATGGTATGAGGTAAATTAGGAAACTGGCTTTAATTATCTAATCAGTTTTTCAGTATCAGCGCTGCTATTCTCAGAGACTTTACACATGCTGCCCCTGATGTTGTTCCTCGTGATCTCTAACATGCTAGTCTAACTTTATAGTATTTTTAACCCTTAAAAGTAGTGATCTTACCTCACTGTCAAACAACAGTTGGGATATGATTATACTTGTCATTTCAGGGTTTCTTTAACGGCTGATCACTACACAAAATGCAACATTTAATTCATTCTGGATTCATAAGCATTTGTCTTGATTTTTTTTTTTTTATATTAACAGCGTAACTACACTTTTTGTTTCTGTATGGGATCCACCAAAGAAACAATTATATTACATTCTAAATCGTGTGATCTTGTAAAAACTAAAATGGCAAGTGAAATCATGACCTCTGTGGTGAAAACTGTATATATTGTTTCCATTTTTACTCTGGTTATTAAGAAAATGGCCGTTTTTAGGCTGCTTCTTATGTTTTGTTAAGCAGAATCTTACATTTTCTCCTACCATTTCAGTAAATCGAGCACGATCATGAGGCCAAAGGTCCCGCCTCCCCTTCCACCCAAGGTATGAACAATGTGTTTAAAAGTCTTAGTTTAGTCCTATTTTGCCACATGCAGGTAGGTGTATTGTAAAAATGAGATCTGTGGAAAACGAACCTGATAAATGCACGTTTTGTTATAATTTTCTAATCATAAATCTATCTATTTAGATTTATGATTCAAAAATGATAAAAGTAGGGTAGACATGTGGAGATTATCCGGCTGAACAAAACGTGCATTTATCAAACAGGTTCGTTTTCCACAGATCTTATTTTTTACAATATTCCAAAATCCTATGGAGAAATCCCATTGCTTTTTTGTCGAGGGAACCAGCAGCTTACTTCCGGGTCGGCCTACAAAAATACGTCATCACTGCACCACTCTATTATGTTTACTATCATTGAAAAGAGAGGTGTATTGTTTAGATTGATGAAATATAACTTGTTGTCCCTATCTGTTATTCCCCTCAGCCCAAGTCTCTCTGCTCGTCCCAACAACCCCAGCAGCTACAACACAAACTTGACGATAGCCAATCACACAGCGAGGATGACGGCGGAGGGACCATCAAACGCTGCCCGGTCCCCGACACGGCGAGTCCCGCTAAGCCCGCCTCCAACGTCCCCCCGAGACCCCCGCCCCCGAAGCTGCCGCCCCACCGCCGCAGTAGCCTAGGTAACGAGAGCCCGAAGCACTCGGACGCCGAAAACTCTGCCCCAGAGGATGATGGGAGCTTTAGGCATTTCTGGGAGTGGCTCCACACGCCTCACACTGATGAGGAGCTGGAGGAGGCGTGGGAGGTGCTGAAGGAGGTGAAAGAGGAGCAGGAAAAAGAGGAGGAAAAGGAAGAGAGTAAGAGCAGCCACTTGGTAGATTGGTAGTTCCCAAAGACCCTGTCGTCCCCCCTCGATTGGTTGTGTGGTCTCCCACTAGTCAGTCCTCGCAGTCTAATTTATATGTCCCATGACTCCATTAATACCAGTGCTTTCCAATCTTTTGTTTGTAGTTCCTTTTGTCCATCAGCTCCTGCTCAATATAAGTGTTTGTCATTTTTCTTTAAGTCTACTTGGTTGTCTTACCCAATCATATTAAAGCTAGTTGTCTGCTACCACTGGCCCTTCCTTCCTCGGAGGAAGAAGGAAGAGGAGAAAAAACATTGTCCTGGCTGATCAGAACTCAGGAAACAACACACAATAGGCGCTTTCACACCAAGTACTTTTCCCAGGAATAGTTCCTGGAACTATCTAGTAAATCGCGTTCACACCGGAATAAGTCCCTGAGGGAGCCGCTGACGTCACTTCTTCTTCTTATTCTGCTTTGGGTTTACTGGCAGGCCGCAAACAACTTCACGGCGTATACTGCCACCCGAAGTCCCCGGCCGGAAGTCCCCGGAGTTGGGGACTGGCTTCAGTAGAAGCTGCTGGGACTCCCAGCAGCTTCTACTGAAGCCTTCCGAGTAAATCGCCAGAAGCGCCGACACTTCCTCATCTCTCCACCGCTCCCATGTTTTCTTTTGTGTTGCCATAAGTTAGTCTCTTTCCGTTGGTGCGCTGGGCTAATGCTAATGCTAATAATGCTAATGCAAGCAAATAAAATGGCGGCTTCACAAAAACATTTCAGAGTGGTTTGCAATTCGCCCAGCCAATCAGAAATTGGAACCTTTTTCTCCCCAGGAAAGTCCCTGCTCTCTAGCAGGCACTAAAAAGGGGTGAAAAGGTTCGCAAATTATTTTTCGAGTTCCAGGTCTTTTTGGTGTGAACGCAAAATCCCACGAACTATCGGAACTATTCCTGTTAAAAGTACTCCGGTGTGAAAGCGCCTAATAGTGATATGGCACATGTCATGAGTTCTTATTAATTCATCCACTCTGGTCTTTTCTGTTCCTGTTGGCAGCTTTATAAATATCAATGCTAAAATGTAACTCAGCAGTTTAATTGAGAAGTTAGCAAACGAAAAAAGAAGCTTTTAAACAACAGCATTTAAAATGTTTTAGGCCATTTTTGTACAATGATCTGAACAGAAACACCTAAGTATTGACAATCGCTTTCAAATTGACAAGGTTACTTCTTAACAAAGACACACAATTATATCCAGCTGATTGTAGGACATTTCCATACAGATTCAATCCAATAATTTCCATTGCTTTATTCAGGGGAATCAGGTTTTTATTACTTTATGAAGGCCATCATTCTGTAAAATATCTTTTAATTTCCGTGTCTTCTCTGGACTAAATCAATAGCAGAAGTTAGGTTCACCTGTTTACTCACTAGATTGTGACAGAAGGCAGGTGTTATTACAACAAGTTGGTTATTAGTTGACAGATTAGTGTTTATGGAGTTGAGATAAGAGAACAGATTGGAAAATATGGTTCAGTAGAATCAGTATAGACATGAAATAGATGGAGAATAGAGATTAGGAATATACAGTTTTGCCAGAATAGTCCTCCTAGCCTTCAGCAGGCATGAATTGGTGAAGTTGCACTGTGTATTTGCATGTGTGTGTGTGACTGTTGTTCTTGCAATCATGACAGGACATGTTTTGGTCCTTAGCTACTGCAAATACGTCTCATTATTTTACAATTTATCAGCTAACTCCTGCTTTCTTAACACAGTAGGGCATGCATATTTCCTTTGGCTTCTTAAATGATTGCAGTGGTAGAGTAAACCAACAATCGACCCACATTGACCGCTAGCTATCAGGTTGTCTGTGTTGCATTAACACCCTCCTTCGCTCATTACTCGATTTGATCCTGTGTATTATCCTGCTAGCCTGCTTCCTCCTCCCCTCCCCTCCCTCTCTCCTCCCAGTAGTGTGTGTGTTACTCCTCTGTGTCCTCAGTCCTACACATTAGATTGTACTCATACAACTATATGTATGAGAAATTGTCAATGTGACTGAACTGTGCTTTCAATGTGTATTCTGCAGCTAAGTCTGTTTTTTAACTTGCATGTTCTGCTGCATACTCACACACACTGACTCTCTCACATGTAAACTTGATCTGAATTTGTGTTTTATGTGTTGTTTCTGTTGTTGAAGGGAATGGGCTGAACACAGCTCCTGCACATGGGGTAGAGAGGGAGAGTTCAGCAGACAGACAGTCCACCATGCCCCCTGGTGTCCCAACTAGGAAGGACAAGAAGGACGTTCCGGTAAGTAGACACTGCTAAATATCAGTGAAGGATTTCCAGATCTTTGAGGAAGTTACCAAGTCACCAATTATATATTTTACGTTTTCACCAAATGTGCTTTTAGTGAACCCATGGCTTAGATCCTTCATATTTGACATAATGCTAGAATAAGTAGCTTGTGTGTAGCTCAAGATTCACTTACAGTTAGAGTGACCAGGTGTCACGCTTTGTACGGGACTGCACAGCATTTTTATAATTTGTCCCACACGTTTAGCCGATGTCCCGCATTTGATTGACAATCGCCCGTCTAAAACAACGCTTTTATTTTTCCAAAGGTGTGTTGAAATCGAGAGGGCTATCACCATTAGTTTTGTCAGATGTCAATCAATCAACAGAAACATGTATTTACTTATGGGTGTAGCCGGTAGAGGGCGATTCCCAGAGAGTTATTGTCAGATTTGCCAGAATTTCTTTTTTATTGCGCACGAAGGTGAATATATTTTGAAGCAACACTTCCCGAAACTCACGAGAAACACCTGGCTCATAAAGAAAATATCGATCTATGGATATATTCCTCCTGAAACCAAAATATATATTAAAGGCGACCTATCATGCAAAATGCACTTTTTGATGTCTTTCATACATAAATATGTGTCCCCGGTGTGTCAGGGAACTCGCGCAACGTCAGAAAATAAAACCCTCTCTTTTCCTCCGTACCCAAATCTCTAAAAACGGGGCTACAACGGAGCTGATCCAGATTTGCGTCCGATATGACGTAATATCGGAAATTTAGGCTGGCTTTACACCCACGGCCCTATCAGAAAGCTGCTATCAGAAACAATGCCCGACTGTTTTGGACGTAATATGGTCGGTGCATGTTTACATTAGCATCGCTAACACTCAGAGCTAACCTGTACTGGAGAGCATGTGTGTGAAGAAGCAGGAAATAAAAAGGAACTCACCTTGTGGTATAACCGGCAAGAGAGAAAGCCTTTGAGCTCCATACTGTTTCAGAAATAATCCTTGATAATCCATGATATGGCGTTTCATCACGGCAGTATTTAGTTTAGACAGTAGCTGCCGGGTCCCACATGAGCTCAGCCCCCTCCTATACATAAAATCAGCACTTTTGAAACAGGAAGTGAAATAGAGGGATATGAGGCATGGCTAGAATGGGTGATCTGTTTGGTATTTTGAGCAAAACACTTCATAGACATGTTTTTTATATATTTGTATATATCTGAGACCTATGCTATTGCCTAAAAATAGCATGATAGGTGACCTTTAATCTAAACTAGCTCTTAGCAACGCAGTAACATGTCCCGCATTGTCCTGCAAAAACGTCCTCTTTGTCCCATATGTGGCTTGTTGGCACCCGGCCACCCTACTTACAGTATGTTAGAGGACTATATATAATCCAATGATGACTGACTCTTTGTGTGTGTCTGTGTGTGTGTTTATCTGTCTGTCCTAGAAGCCAATCAGTAATGGTCTTCCTCCTACACCCAAAGTCCATGTAAGTAAAAGTCTTTCTGTCTTCCTTTTTAGAAAACACTTTTTTTTTGTGTCAGCAAAGTTCATCATTTGCATCCCATTTATTCCTCTCTTCCTCCCATTTGCAGATGGGGGCGTGTTTCTCCAAGGTGTTCAACGGCTGTCCTCTGAAGATCCACTGCGCCACGTCCTGGATCAACCCCGACACCAGAGGTAAGCAATAAGAAATAACACCCTCGTGAATCTTTAAGGAACTGTTCAGTGTGAAATGTTAGCTGTTCTGATCTAAACAGTAATGTTTGTTTGTTTGTTTGTGTTTCAGACCAGTACTTGATATTTGGAGCTGAAGAGGGGATCTACACCTTAAACCTTAATGAGCTGCATGAGACCTCCATGGAACAGGTGAGACTGGAGATTAGAGATTTAAATATAATAGTAATATACTTCAGAATCAGAATACCTTTATTACGGGCCGTCTCAACGGCAGCGTTAAAAAAATCTTGGAGGTGGGCGTATCTGAAGCTTGAGGATTTTTTGCGAGCAACCAATCACATGAATCTCCCGCCCGGGACATACGAAGCAAAAAAGCCCGAAGTAAACTGGATATAAACTCCCCAAAACAGGCGAAAACATACCACTGTCTCTGCCACCTCCCTCCATGCCTGGCTCCTCCGGTTTATATCCCGGTAGGTCTGGTCATAAAGCACCGGGTGATTCCCTACCGCTAATTTCTCCTCCATTTTTTGGAATATGAGGAAATGATCTGCGGTATGTCTCTCCCAGCATACACGCCGTTTGATTGGCTAGAGCTTGAACTGCCAGATTTACGTACACGGGATTTGATTGGCTGCCGCTTCCACCTCAGCTTCAAAAGTTGAACATTGTTCAACTTTGAATCTTGAAAATCCTGAAAATCTCCGCTCGCCTGCCCACAATGCATTCCGGCGAAAAGTGAGGCAAAGTGACGTCACTCCATTCAAAGTGAATGGGCAGAAGCGTTCCAAGATTTTTTAACGCTGCTGTGGAGACGGCCCGTTAGTCCCACAGAGGGGAAATGTACGTTGTTACAGCAGAAAACGAGCTGAAGACAGCTTAATGTTACGTAGAAGCATGCATAAAAAAGTATTAAAGTTAAAAAAAAAAAAAAGTTATAATAAAAATAAAACAAAAAGTTACACAATTTACAAAATACACATCCTGTAACAGTTCTTAGGATTTAGCAGCCAGGTATATATTGCACAGTTATTAACGGCATATATATATATATTGCACATATAGCACATATTGCACATAGTTGGTTGGTATAATACTTTAAACCTTACTTATTGGTTTATACAATTTGACTGTTCCTAATTAATGATGCCTCCCATTGGCAGTCAAATCTTGTACAATTTATTAGTTGTTCCTCTTAAAAAGCCTACAATCAATTTATTCAAGCAAGTTGTGCTATAGTCCTTATTTGCTGCGTCCTAATTCTCTCTCTACCTATTATCTGCCTGCAGCTCTTTCCTCGGAGGTGTACCTGGTTATATGTCATGAACAGCTGTCTTCTCTCCATATCTGGTGAGTTATTGTATAACATGTCTAGTTATGGAAGTGTTTGGAAGTGAACTATATTTTAGTTGTGTTCTTATAACTGGTTTGTGCATCTTGTATTTACAGTCCACATTATTTGTTATGTATCTTTTCTGTTCCCTTTCCTTATTCTCTTCCTATTTTTTTTATATTCCTTTGCAGGAAAAGCGTCTCAGCTGTACTCCCACAGTCTGAGCGGTCTGTTCGAACAGGCCAGACAGTTAGGGAAGTTACCAGTAGCCATTCCCACACACAAGCTGCCTGATAAGATGATTCCCAGGTAAGTCTGAACGGGAATTACAAATATGTAAATGAAAAAAAGTAATTTTTCTTGGTTAACTCAATTGTAATCCTCCACTGCCTTTTACGGATCGATTTTATGTCAAATTGAATAAAAACAAAAATGAAAACATACCATCCATGTCCCTTTTGAATAATCTCAACACAATATCCATTTTGCAATGACTCTGATTTCCTTTTTTTAATTGTTTACAGGAAGTATGCGGTGTCCATTAAGATTCCAGACACTAAAGGTTGCCAAAAGTGCTGCGTCGGTGAGTTTTAGTAAAAAGCGAACTTCACATTTTTTGTGACATAAACCATAGAAGAAGTGGCATGATGTTATTCTGGGGTTAACCTGTGTATTATCCCATAGAGAATGTGTATACTGTTACTGTTAGTACTTCATATCTCACCACCTAATTATTTTCAGGATATACATTCTTCACAGGTTATTGTGTGTTTAAGATGTTACCAAGAAAGTTAATAATGACTGATCACTGGTTTTGTTCTCATGCAGTTCGAAACCCGTATACAGGCCATAAGTATCTGTGTGGAGCCTTTCAGTCTAGTGTCATGATGTTGGAGTGGGTCGAGTCCATGCAGAAGTTTATGCTCATCAAGGTCAGTGTTTCCTCATAAAAATCTCTCATTTCAGTTAGTTAGTTAGTTAGTTAGTTTATTTGTATAGCACATTTTAAGACACAGAGGCAATTCAAAGTGCTTCACATAGGCATTTAACACATAATAATTAAAAACCAAACAAACACACGAACCAAAAAAGGAAATTCATAAAAGTCTCCTGGCCTTCTGCCGTAGCTCATTTTATTAAATAACTCTGAGTAGGAGGCTTAACATGTGAACACATTGCGGTGTTTTACGGCTTGTCTAATTTCCAGTGTTAAATTAAGTCTCTAAAATCATTAATAAGTGTTAAATAAATAACATTCTCAGCTATAGTGTCATCATTACTAGATACAAATCAACGTTTTCATATATTGCTCTTTCACAAGATGTCTGTCCCCAGATGTCAGTAGTCCCGTATCTCCTTCAGATTAGACAACACTAATGACACTCTTCTCTCCCTACGATTGTCTTTATATCCGCTCTACAGAACATCGACTTCCCGTTGCCGTGTCCGTTGGAGGTCTTTGAGATGCTGGTGGTCCCGGAGCAGACGTACCCTCTGATCTGTGTGGCGGTCAGTAAAGGCCTCGAGCTCAACCAGGTGGTGAAGTTCGGCACCGTCAACCCCAACTCTACCTCCTCCTGGTTTACAGAAGCAGGTGAGAAGAACTGTAAGAACGCTTCTTCTTATTTCATACATACAACATTTTATTTGTCGTGAGTTGTTGTTGTGTACAGCTTTGAGGCCAAAACAACATCTGGTGTCTTCTTTCTCTCTGCAGACACACCGCAGACGTGTGTGATCCACGTCACTCAGCTAGAGAGAGACACTATCCTCGTCTGCCTCGACAGTGAGTAGCTTTTCCACTCGTCTGTGCATTTACACTGTTCAACTTCAACGTTTCTTACTCGCCTGCTTCCTTTCCCCCATCTCTCTCTCTCTCTCCATGAACAGGGTCTATAAAGATAGTGAACCTCCAGGGCAGGTTAAAATCCAGCAGGAAGTTGTCAGCAGAGCTCACCTTCAACTTCCAGATCGAAGCCACAGGTAAATGGGAATAAAACTCCTTATTTCTGTATTGGGACCTTAATATCTTTGGTGAACAGAAATAATGTGCTAGATTTCCTACACTAAATAGACATGAATTGAAATGCTTATATTCCTTATATTGTTTCCTTTTAACTATGACTTGTAGGCCTGTCACGATAATTAATTTTGTTGGACGATACATTTTCCCGGAAATGATTGCGATAAACGATAACATTGTCGGCACCGTTGTAAGACCATTTTAGACCACTGACATAATGTTAATATATAATAATAATTCAAGTACATCCTTTCAAACAGAACTTTTTATTGAACATTCAACATTGAAAATAATATTCAAATATATAAATTATAGCAAAAAAAAACTCCTTAAAACAAGTCAAGTGTACAGTCCACTGTCCTTACAAAGACCCAGATGCCTCAACAGGCCATATCCAAATCTGTATTTCAAAGATTTCGAGCAAGGAACACCAACATGTTTGCATTGTCGGGCAAATGCATCTTTGATTGTAAACTGTCGGGAAGGTGGGGGCTCTCCATCTGCAGCTGCAGTGTTTACGCACACACACGCACGCACGCACGCACGCACGCACGCACACACGCACACACGCACACACACACTGGGAAAACGGAATGGGGTGGTTGTGTTTCAGGTGCAGTTTAAGGTTGGTCGTATTGCTAGCTTTTGTTGCTACCTTTTTAAAACAAATGCGACACACCGCCCGGCTCATTCAAGTCCGTAGGTTCGCCTCGTTGATTTGGCTTAAATCCAAAATATTCCCACACCAGAGATGTGGTATTAGGTTTTAGTTATAACTTCAAATCCCCCTTGAGTATGTCACACGTTGTCTCCTGCTTGTCTCTATATTATTAATTTGGCTGCTACACGCGGGGTGTCCTGACCTGGCTGTGTCATGGGCTGTGTGTGAGCCCCGCCCCTCACAGCGCGCCTGGCTAAAATGCTGGTCACATCCTTATGTAAACAAACACGCATGTAAACGGCAATTTATCGAGCTCAGAAAAGTTATCGAGTCCATTTTTATTTCTCGTACGATAAGTCAATTTATTGATTATCGCGACAGGCCTAATGACATGTTCTGTTATGCCAACACATTTTCCATATTCGTATCCCTCTATTGGATTTCAACAAAACAAGCTAATATGTAGCCCATAAAGATCATCCTTGTTAATGTTTCCCCTTCTTTGCAGTTTGTCTACAAGACAGTGTGCTGGCCTTCTGGAGGCATGGCATGCAGGGACGCAGTTTCAAGACCAATGAGGTGAGATTCATACAATTTCTCTGTAGGTGTTAAATATGAAAATGCACAGTAGAGGTGACCTTTGGACCGTGTAATGTGTTCGCCTCCAGGCATCATGGCAGGATTTCATTTAATCTCCCACTATAATAGGATTTTAAATGACCTTTGTTGTAACCTTTAAAGGATTGTTTGGATTGTTTTCAAGCATTACAAGGTACCTCAGAGTATAACCTACAATAGACGGGCACGCACACAGTTTTGAAACAAACTAAGCAATGTGGACGATGCCATCCACAAAATATATTACACAAAATATTACAATAACTGAATATTCCTTTTAAATGGGAGACAATAAATAAAGCATGTTAAATTATTAGTAAAGGAAAACATTTCAGACATGCAAAATGACCAGAAATGAAGCATAAATTAACAATTTGTATCACAATATACCCATTATTTAACACTTATGCTTATTGGCCACTTTACTTGACATTGAATTATCATCCTGAGGTTTTTATAGCTCTAACCCTTTTGTTTATCGTTGTCTCTTTTCCATATTTATTCATCAGATCACCCAGGAGATCTCTGACAGCACACGCATCTTCAGACTACTGGGATCAGACAGGTGAGACTGCAGACTACACACACACACACACACACACACACACACACACACACACACACACACACACACACACACACACACACACACACACACACACACACACACACACACACACACACACACACACACACACACACACACACACACACACACACACACACACACACACACACACACACACACACGTACGTCTTGCCTTAGGATGTCATTACAGTCGCCACATATATCACTGTTAAGCATATCTGATACATCTGATATTTTATCACTAAAGACGTGACGACTGTAGGGATCCAGAGGCTCAGGACAGAGGCCTCACTCTGCCCAGGTAAACTCACTGAAGCTGCCCCCCTACCACCTCAAAACCCCCTCCTGTCTCTTTCTGTGGGGACTATTGGTCATGTGTGAGAGAAAGAAAGAAAGAGTGTGTATGAGGAAATAAACCAAGGCACCAAAATCATCTTTGTCTGGTCTGATGCTAAGCTAACAATATGACTGATAGTATAACTGTGAAAAAGACAGTAAATACAGTCAGTTCTGTGTCAAGGATTGTTAAAACCTGCACTAAATATTAAACTAGCAGCTTGTTTTATGGCGACTGGATAATGTTGGTGTTTTATTGCCTCATTACGAAGCAGCTGAGTCTCTTTGAGCTATGATGTGTGAATGTGTGAGCCTTTGGGACCCTCTTAAAACAGTATTAACAGCTCCCACAGTTTCCCTCAAGGTAAACAGAGTGTGACGGGTTTACTATCAGAGTATCTCCCTCTGCTGACTTTTTCTAAATAACAGGGCTTTCACAGGCTTGGACCATATCCTGTGTGGGTTGCTAACTGTCGGTACAAATTACTGCAATAACTCCTGGTCTTTTATTACGACTTAATGCTTCATTTAACTCAGGGTTTTATTTATTTTTGCCAGAAGCAGGCTGGGTTGTTCTGATTTTTGTGGTTTAAAGGTGGAATAAAGACTGATTCATGTGTTCTTCCCTTCCCTTCAAAACTAACCTGGATCTTGTGTGTGTGTGTGTGTGCTTGTGTTTTTGACTGTGTGTGTGTTTTGCAGGGTGGTGGTGTTGGAGAGCCGGCCCACAGACAACCCGACAGCCCACAGCAACCTCTACATCCTGGCAGGCCATGAAAACAGCTACTGAGACACACACAAACACACACATAAACACACTCTCTAAACACCCCTCCATGTAATGCAAACAAGGGAGTGAGCAACCGGGAAAAGACCCCCACCCTTACCGCTTACCCCCCCCCCAAAACTCCTGTGTCCCCTTGGAGAGGAGACGATCAAGGGGCAGATGTGTGTTCCCAGTTGCAGACGTTTAAAATGCACCGCAGTGTTACATGTGTTTTAGTGAAGCGTGTTGTAGTAGGGCAGCGGGTTGTGGAGCGAGGGTTAGAAACTGCAGATCTGAGGTCAGTTTGGGTTGAGATAATCGGAGGAAACTGCACCTTAGTCCAGCAAATTAAACCCAGAATCCTTCCCACATTTCCCCGTATACTGCACACTGGGAAAACAGAAGTCTGACGTCAACACTACTTCTACTACTAGTACTACACATATTGCTACTACTACTGCTACTTGCGCTAAAGCTTCACAGAAGAGCCATCTTGCACAGAAAACGTTTCTCTACTCCATCGTCCTTTCCTCTGTCTTTCATTTCCCCCTTTTTTTTTTTTTTAAATACACCTTTATTTATTGTCGCATGATGTAACTTTAACAACCAGGATGGCTTTCCTGTTTTATTTGTTTTTAAACATAAAAAGCTTTGCCACCTCTGCTAGCATTGAATTCTGATATCCGTCACCCACACACCACACAAGTGCTTAATTGACCTCTATTTAATTGTTGTAAATATAAATGTAGTATTTTTTTGACAGAGACGAACACTAATGGTCATGTAGATAGGCGTGTGTATAGTTGCTCTGTACAACTGTGGAGACAAGCGGAGAGACAGTGGGCGAGTGATGAAGCAGTAGATTCACTTCCTGGTTCCTTGATCATGTGACGAGGGTCAGGAAGCCCTGCCGTCTCCTCAGGTGGACAGCTTCAGTAATCTGATATTACTCTCATAGTCTGGAGCTCAGCGTTGAACCGAGCTGACACAGAAACGATCGTTTTCATGTTGCATGCATCACCAATGAAACCCGTTTGCACCATAGCGACAGTCGTCAGGGCAACGGGCGTTACAAATTCTCTTCATTCAAGTTTGTTTTTCGACATTCACCCCTTTATGGTTTTTATCAGAACGTTTTTTTTTTATTTTGCTATTTTTTATCGAACCACTGGTGTTATACATTTGCACAGAGAAAAAGGTATTTGATAAACAGATGTGATGTCATTCTAATATATGCCCTTGTGTGTGTGTGCACAGTGTGTGTGTGTGTGTTTCCGTGTGTGTGTGTGTGTAGACATAGAACATGCACATACCAGTGCGTCATGTACAGATCTGGTCTTTAACAAGTGACAGTTGTGTTTCTGCTCAAGGCCAATTTAAAAAAAAGCACCTATATATTAAAAAAGCTGGATTTACACAGAAGGAAACATCATTTATTTTCTTTTTTTGCAATAAATAGACTTTTCAAGGGTGGGGTGCACCATATTAAAAGTACAATGGGCCTTTCTGTTTAAACAATCACATAACATAGTCAAAATGGTTTTATATATTTCACTTCACTTCACATGACTATCATTATAGGACACTTTCACATTTAGGCAAAACGCATTTACTGTAGGGAGCAAATGGAAGAGCTTAGTTTATTAGCTTGGCTAGTGACAAAATGGATTTGAACTTCTGTGTAAATCCACATTTTTTGTTTAAGTGATTGTATTTTTAACCTCGGCCTTCACTGCTGTGACTTTTTTTAAAGGCCGACATCTGTATAAGAGATCACTACATGCATGTAGATGTGCACTGTGTGGTGTGTAGGAGCGTCTACATGTGGCCGTACACTACGTCTCTACAAGCTGTGACACTACAGGTAGCTTCAGAGGAACATAGCTGAGACATCAATGTTAACCCTGATATCTTACAGAGCTGAAACATTTTGGGTGTATTGATTTCCTTCGTAGAAACACAGGTATATAAGCTTATAAGTTAATGGTCCGCAAACGCATCATAGAGCGACTTAATCAGGTCATTCACTACAATAAAATATGAATTAATAATTAAGAATAACCACCATGGTCACAGTAATGTCTTTGAATTTAATGGAGACATTTTGAATTTTATAAGAATTTGACCGACAATTTCAATATTCAACGTCATGAAAACAGCAATGACATATCGAATTGAAAGGAACAATAAGTGTTTTAAAAATATTGAGGCTGGCTGTGGAGTAAATAGGAGATTTCCTAATGTCTAAATGCATTTCAGCTCTGTATAGATTTGTCACTGAATGTGTCTAAGATGTTTTTAAAAGGGACATTACGTCATGCTGGTGGACAATAAGAAAATAATGTAACAGCTTAGTGTAAAAGCTTTTTCTTCCACGGCTCAGAAAGTCGATATGTCATAATCCTAATCTGTTCCTGTCACTTTACCAACATGGCAGCATGTCCTTCCTCTAAGCATTCAGTGACAGGACGTCCCTACACACTATTTAACTGTTTTCACACAGATCGTCTCACTGGATTCACGCTCCCTGATGCTTTACTTCACTGCTGTTGTGATGTAACAGAAGCAAACAGACCGGTAGTTTAGTGAAGTGTAGAGAGCTTGAATCCACTGCGAGGGTTTAAATTATTTGGGTACTTTTGAATTGCCTGTGCACACCTTTCTTGTATAAAATGCCCACAGAGAGTTGAATTGAGACTAAGAAGATTGGTGTCGGAGATATGAAAAGGCACACTATTGCCATGTAGTAAGTTTAAAATGGGAATTTCCTTAATAGGCCATAGAAAAATGTCACAGCTGGTCTGGGGTCGATTCACTTTTAGAGTAAGAAAGTGAATCACTTCCCCAGATGAGCGACTTGATGCTAAAACATGTGCGTCTAGCCAACACCCGTTAATACAGAAGTGTCATATAGTGAAGTTTCAGAGCTGTAACCAAGTTTTATTCACACAACCAGGTTATTTGACAAAGATATTTTCCTATCGATTTGTTCATTCAGTGTCAAAAAGATGCCAAGTCTACTAAATAGCCTCAAATTGACATAGTCAACCACTTAAGCATATTTAATCACATTTCCTATTAAAGCCTAATTCATTCAATTAGATATTTGACTTGCCTCGTCATATTCATCTTGTTTTTTGGAGAGAAAATAACATTCTTTAGGTCTTGTGGTATGTCGTAGATTTACAATTTGATTTGAAAGACAACCATCAACAGCGTAAACGGTTAGTGTTAAACATGTTCTCTGAGACTGTTGTTAAAACGTCTTTGTCCTCTCAGTTGACGCATGTAAATGATCCGATTTAGAGAAATCAATACAAGTTACTATAGATGCAAGTTACTTAAAACACATGAAGACAAAGTGAATGACAGATTCTCCTGAAAAGGACTTCAAGTTGTTTTGTTTTTTTAAGATTTTCTTTTTATCCTAAATTGATTTGTTTTTAATTGTCATAATTCAATCCCAAAACAAACTCACCCTGTATCATAGCTGCACATCTTAACTCGTGGAAAGTACTTTTGAATTAATTTAAAACATGTAAGAAATTCTTAAATCTGTACCATTGTTTTCTGTCGGGTTCATACGTTTTAATTGAGGGAAAACTGTCTCTTTTGCAGAATAACTAAGTGTGTTTCTGTCGGGTTTTAATGACTAATTTCTGCTGTCATAGAGCTTATCTATAATCCCCTGAAGCAGGTGCCAACATGGCAGAAAGTCCATTTGTGTTTTATGACCTCGACTAGATCAAATCATGTGGGAAAATAATTCAAAGGGATTGCTTTAGACACCAGATATGAGCAAAGTAAATTGGCGTTAAGGTAATTTACTAGTAATCCTCTTCTGATTATTGAAGTAATCACCGATGAGTTATTTGCAAGAGCAGTTTGATCCCAGGTCTCCTCCCTTTATAAGTCAAAACACTTTGTTCTGTCGCTTTTTCATCACCTTTGTCTTTTGTTTTCATAATGCAATGCACACGTTATGAAATGTATATAGTGTAAAATAAAATGGGTTTGTTTTACATACTGTATAATTGCCTATATTTTGTTTCAGAAGTGTAACAGATTTATGAGATGGCAGGTTTAACACATTAAAAAGAAGGAACTCGAAACATTTGGTGTCTTGTTGTTATTTAAAGTTTAAGACATTTGACGTGTCGGAGAGGAAAAAGTATGATATTTGGTTATGGTAAGATCTTATATTTAGTCTAACTAATCCTATATTAGTAACACATTTGCTTTAACAAAAGACAAAGAGCACTTGCCCACAAGCTGGAAGTGGAGGATTTTATTTCAAGCCTAAAATGTGATTTATTTCAACACAACATGACAAAGAATCAATATAGATGTAACATCCAAATGAAGCTCACCGCAAGTTCAACCAGGAAGACCGTCCCCACTCATTCACTATTTCCATGTAACTACACTGGGGGTGTTTCTCAATCGCGAGTAAAGCTGCTTCAGAGCCACTATTTCAAGCATACTACGTCATCGAGTGCCGCCGAAGTACTGTTCCAATCTCCAGTATACTTGGAAATCTACCGAGCCCGGCGTACTCCGTTTGGAGAAATATCGAGGCTCCACATGAGTAGACTCCGCGGTCTTAAAATCCCCACAATGCTTTGCGCACGGACCAATTTCCAAAATCTGTGGCGGAAAATGTAAGGCGGGGCCTCTCATATGACGCACACTTGCTAGCGTGTTCCACACTTCGTTTTCCGAATGTCAGGAAGTATTCTTGACTCGCTTCTGAAGCAAGATGCTCGGCAGACATGTGCTACCAAGCAAGCGTACTCGCGATTGAGAAACACCCTCTCTCTCAGTGATCGGGGGCGTCACTCTCCAGCTTAACCAATCACTTCGCTCTATTCCCAAGAGCCTATCATAGCGCTCTGCGAAACCTTTTAAATCTGCTCTCCCCCCTCTGACACCTGTCATTTCAGGTGACTCGACGCAACCCTCCTCCACCCCCTTTTCACCTCCTGTCCCTCTGAATCCAGGGTCAAGCTAAGCCACTCCCCTTCAGACCGAACCCAACTATCCATTCACCACCACCAGTGGGTGTTTCTCAATCGCGAGTAAAGCTGCTTCAGAGCCACTATTTCAAGCATACTACGTCATCGAGTGCCGCCGAAGTACTGTTCCAATCTCCAGTATACTTGGAAATCTACCGAGCCCGGCGTACTCCGTTTGGAGAAATATCGAGTGTGCACATGAGTAGACTTCGCGGTCTTAAAATCCCCACAATGCTTTGCGCACGGACCAATTTCCTCAAATCTGTGGCGGAAGATGTAAGGCGGGGCCTCTCATATGACGCACACCTGCACACTTTCTGGCGTGTTCCACACTTCGTTTTCCGAATGCCAGGAAGTATCCTTGACTCACTTCTGAAGCAAGATGCTCGGCAGACATGTGCTACCAAGCAAGCGTACTCGCGATTGAGAAACACCCACTGTCTCTAGACCCCGGGGGGTTTCATCGTATCGGTTCTCCCCTCCCGAATGATACTCCCGCACAACGGGGCCTAATCGCTAAAACTCCATTACATTAATTTGTGTATTCATGGCAATAAATATGTATTCTTACATCAAAACCGTCTCTCCTGATTGAAGTAATATTATCCTGCTGCAGAGTTGCATGCAAGACGTTTTTTTATAGACACTTAGTTGAGGCTTTATAATACAAATTTGGGGTTTGGATGCAACTGGAGCAAATTAGACTTTCGCCTTTTATATATTTCGTTGATTGTTGAAGTAGTTTTACCTGGACAAGTGGTTCTCATCTTTTATTATACGTAAACCCTTTTTATTTTTATTTGAGCTGACAGGTTCTTGCTTGCAGGTGATTGCATTTCTAACAAGAACCAAACGGCTCTACTTGGTGAAAAATCTGTAGCCTGCTGAATGTGAGTTAAAAAAATATGATGTTAAAAATAATGTAATGTTTTGTAAGTGACAAGTTCAGGTAACACACCGACAATCAATTTAGTGAACTTTATAACAACTCATTCCAGATATATAGAACTAGCCAAATCTATGTAACAAGTGAGTGCCAATTGAATTTATATATATTAATGTGCCAGTGATTCAAGAAAAGGGTGGACATTTATTTAAGTTTCTTAATGTCTCTTGATTGCCACGTTTATCTCAACAAAACCATTCTCTTAAATGCATAGAAATAATTGTCACAGAAAAAAGCATTACATGTTTTTAAAGAAAATGCACAAAATGTCGAATAACCACAGCTTCATATTTGTTCTCCTGAGTATATTCCAATATAATGCTTTTATTATAAAAGACATTAAGCAGAAAAGTAGAAAGTTTGACAGGAAGAACAGAAGTAGCTTGATTCAGGAAAAGCACTGCGAGCAGACCAAGAGTCATTGGTAAGCTTTAAAACATTTTTTACAGATTTGAAAGTTGGGGTACAAATGAAACACCTTGGGAAAAGAACATTTTAGATAGTGGATTTTTTAGCAGCAATATTTACAGAGTGGGGGTGGACCGTGTCAAACTGTGCTCTAGTGCTCACGTTTGTAACTACAGCTTTATTAAAGGTCCCATGTCATGGCCATTTCTACTGATCATAATTTCATTGTTGAGGTCTACTAAAATAGATTTATATTGTGCAATGTTCCAAACTCACATTGGTTTCTCATACAGCATCTCTGCATAGTATGTGTATTCACTCTCTGTCCTAAACGGCTTGTTGGAGCTCCTGCCCCCCCCCCCCCCTCCCTGTGAGCCCAGTGGCCGTCTGCGAGACAGCGAGACACCGCGAAACTCAGCCTGGGCACACACACACCCGCAGCCTGGCTGGGAGTTTGTGTGTGTGCCCAGGCTGAGTTCCGCGGTGTCTCGCTGTCTCGCCGACCCCGCGCCAGTGAGCCAGCTCAGTGTCCCGCTCCTCGCAGCAGCGAGCCTCGCAACGTCCCGCCGAGTGTGTGTGTGTGTGTGTGAGGAAGTCCGCGGATTTGTCAAAACGTAACGGCTCCTCGGACGTTATGTCACTATACTCGAAATACGTCACTATACCCAAGAAGTAAACAATGGAAAAAGAGAAATCTCCAACAAGGCGTTCTGGGGCAGCATAGACAGGTCTTTTCTGTGTTAGAGTTTTACTCGCTACAGGGTGTACTTTGAGGGTTTGTGTCTCTGCAGACCGTTGACATGCAGAAAAACCTTCATAACACACAAGGGGACGGGTAATAACCGGAAAAGCATGACATAGGACCTTTTAAGGCGAACACTTTTCTATACAGGTATTTATTTCTTGGCTTTTTACCCTTGAGTACAGCTGAAGAGAAACAGAATAAGATGAGAGACAGAGAGACAGAGAGCGAGAGAGAGGGAAGTACATGCACATGTGATTATGCATGTCATTAGTTTAATATTAAATGTTTAAAACAAATATAATCAAGCCACTCTAACCTTTTGGTGAGGGCAATTGTTGCTGTACAAACAGAAGATGATTAAAAATCCACCGTCTTTGCTGAATAGTTTGTTTTTTTAAATAATGTCAAGTGCTTTCTCTCTGAAGGCCAGGGGTAGGGGTGTTACATTTATATTTGAAATAATGAAATTAAAAGTAGCTTAGCTAAATGACTTAAACCAGTTGTTGTAAAAATGTAAAACAACCTCATATTGTACCTCTCCAAATACATCAAGCTTAATATTTGATCACGTGTGAGAGAGTCTTCATACAGCTGTGCCTCGGTTTATCTCCAGATGCACCAGCTTGGGGTTTTTCCCCGGAGCTTCATGTTCACCGTTCTGGTTTTCTTGTGCTTTCTCCCCGCTCTTATCCTTCTTCTCATCACTGCTCCTGATAGAGAGAAACATTCAGAGGTCATTTTGATTCTTCCCTTGCAGAGTGTGCATGTCCTTCTGTTTTTGCAACATCATTCAAAATCGGTACTATATATGTGCATATCTATCTATCTATCTATCTATCTATCTATCTATCTATCTTCTTACTTCTTCTTGAAGAGCTTCTTGAAGGAGCTCCTGAAGCCTCCTTTCTCCTGCTTCCTGCTCCTCTCACTGAAGGGGGTGTGATGGTTCTCCTCTGCCCCCCCTCTCCACTTTGACTCGTCCCCCCATGATTGGAAACCGGAGTCCTGGTGCAGATGGAAACAATATTACATATTTGATTTGGTTACATTTGATACCATTCATATGTTTCTGTGCTTAATATTAAACTGAATCTTGAATGTTTCCTTTAAATCGAGGCTAAAACCCTTTCTGGTTTCCCGCTGCTTTTCCTAAAGACATTTCCTCAAGTCATCTTTAGACATTAAACTATACTACTCACTACTAATGTTGCAATGTTAATTTTCAACTATCTTCCCTCTCTTTAAAGGTCCCCTATTATACTGTTTTTCATCAATATATTATAGGTCTCAGATATATACAGAGCCTGTCTCTGATTGGCTGAAACACCAAACAGATCATTGCAGCATCCCATAATCCCCTCTGTTTCAGCCCTGTTTCCAAAGTGCTGATTCTCTGTCTGTTACTTTAGATGAAAATAAGGAGCCCCTCCCCACGCCCCTCTGATACCCCTTTCACACCAACGGTGTTTCAGGGCCGGTTCGGAGCTGGAGCTTGAAAAGCACCGGGTTTTCCTGTTCACACCGCAGCGGAGCAGCCTCTAAGCTCCGGAATCCGGTTTGTTTCGAGCACCAAAAAGTTGTCCGTCTAGAAGCAAGAACCGCATACGTCACGCTTACGTCGGAGGGGGGCGAGATTAACCTGAGCTAACAGTTAAGGCGAGTACGGCAAATAAAAGTTGTAACCAGCAGTAGTGCTGAGCAAAGTGACTAGAACGCAATCACACACTTGTAAAAAAAAAACACGCTTTATAAAGTCAGGCAACACTAACCAGGCTTCGTGTGATTCTGTTTATTTGTACCTTACTTTGACCATCCGTTCGCTGTTATTGATCATTGTGGAGAGCAGGCAGACGTTTTGTTTGTTATTATAGCAGCTATCGGATGGAATCAATACATGGGCTGCACAGGTTGTCATGTCCGACTATCACAAGTAGAATCATAATGAAAAATACGCCGGTAAAAAGTGCCTGTAGAAAACGGCTTAGCAAGTAGTCAGTTTAGCTTCGGTTGCTATGCTAACATCACCCATGTTATACCAGAGAAACTTTCATAACAGCGTTGTGATGCCAAACAGCGTCAATTCAGACTGACACCAAACAGCGTCAATTCAGACTGACACACATTCACTTAAGGGGAACTGGGGATATGTATCAGCTGCTTGTGTGACAGTCAGACAGTGAATACTTTAGAGCCGTGTGAGCTAACCCGGAGCTAACGGGAGAATACACTCCCGTGGAAGAGCAGCCAGCACTGCAGTGGTCGGTAAATGCCGCTGAAACACATTAATAAACAATGAACCACGGCACTCTGGAGAAAAGTATAAGGTTGGAGAAGTCGTTATTTAATTTAATCTGGCTTCGTATGATTAAAAGCAACACGATCATCGACCCGATGCAGTCCCCGGCCCGTTGTTGTTGTGAGGTGAGCTCCGTTGGGGAGAAACGCAGCGACGTAAACTGTGACGTCATGACGCAGCAGCGGCAGCACCAGTCGGGCTCTGAGCGGTGTGAAAAGAGCCGGAGCTAAACCGAAGTACCGGTTCTGAACCTGAAAAGCTCTAGCACGGAGCTAGAAGGGGAAAAGCCTTGGTGTGAAAGGGGTATGAGAGACATTTGGTTAAAAAGAACTCAATGGTGCTCTAGGAGGAGATTCAGGTAATAAGGTGGGGGGGGGTTACCTTGGTTGGTGATTGGCTAATGGTTACACAAGCCAACAAATCATTATGACATCAAGTGGCCAAAATCTGATCAGCTCATTTTCAGACAGGTTTTTATATAAATGGATCAGGACAAAAAGAGAGAGAATCTTTGTTGCTGAAACTTTCAGAATCTCTTTACACAGAGGGGACACATGTTGATGTAGAAGAGACATGAAGAAGAGGATTTTGCATAATAGGTGACCTTTAAACTATTGTCTTGTTTTCCATTTAATTTGCTATATGTGTAATCATATGTTACACAGCTTATGTAAAGCACTTTGAATAGAAATATGCTATATAAATACGCTAACCCTAACCTTACAGACAACCTTTCAAGATATACTGAGTTGTTGACATTTTTTTTTTAACCCCACCATGCTGAGCAGCCCATGAAGGTCCTCGCTCTGTTTCTCGGGGTCCGCTCTGGTCACCGGGGGAATGTGGACCTTACGGGACGGGGTGGGACCTCCTCTGTTGCCTTTACTGCCCTGACGCTCCAGCTTAGCGTGGCTGCCCAGCCCCAGCCTCTGGATGTGGTCTGAGAGAGGGGCTCCGTCCAGACCCCCCACTGTGGAGTCCATCTGCAGGCCGTTCAGCGACTACACAGCAGAGGATTCACACATTTAATAATAATAATAATAATAATAATAATAATAAACGTTATTTATATAGCACCTTTCATGCTTGACGCAGCCCAAAGTGCTTTACAGAGTATGACAACAAATCACAATAACAAATGAGGAACATAATTAAAATATGTAAAAACAATAAAACATGAACAGTGAACAAGTATTTTAAAAAGAAATAGAAATAAAGAAGATTAGACAGCATTTCTATATAATTATTATTATTAACTCATTTCCAAAATAAATATGTTAAATAAAACTAAAGTAGGGACACATCGGTACAAGTAAAATACAGAAATAAATAAACTATAATTATTAAAAATAGAAGAATATGACACATAATGTCAAATTAAATACTGTACAGTGGAATAAAATGCTTCTTAAAGTAATAATATATAAATATGTCAACTGTATGTACTATAAATATGTAAATAAGTAAACAGTCCTCTAGTCTTTGGTATCAAACTGTCTCTGAGTTTGTCCAATTGTACATAAGACAAACTCTCACTATATACTAATTTATATAAATAGTCACCTCAATAAACCGTATTTAATTTTGTCTTAATTTACATTATTTAATTTCATATTCTGTTCTTGTACATATCCCATATTCTATTGACATGTATATAGACTTTTTGCACTACTTTTTATTTTGTATTTTTGTACTTTATTGTATATGTTGCATTTTTAGAGGAACTCAGGTCAGAAGATGTTCATTGCCATTTCTACACTGTAGCTTTGTGCATATGTCCGGCAGTGGCTCAGTCAGTAGGGGCTTGGACTGTGACCTGTAGGGTCGCCGGTTCAAGTCCCCGACCAGACCTAAAATGCGGAGTGTGGTCTGCTACTTGGAGAGGTCCCAGTTCACCTCCTGCCCTGCCGTGGTGCCCTTGAGCAAGGCACCGGACACCCCCCTTCCCCCCTCACTCCCATTGCTCCCCGGGCGCTGTACAATAGCTGCCCACTCCTCCTAGTACTAGACTCCTGGTACTAGGATGGGTTAAATGCAGAGAACACATGTCACTGAGTGTGCTGTGTGCTCTGCATGTGTGACCATTAAAGAGGGTTTCATCCCTCCCAATTCTATTCTATATGACAATAAAACCTTTGAATCTTTTTTAATCTTGAATCTCACCTTGCTCTTCCGCTGGCTGGCCTGCAGGGGGCGGTGCATATTGCGACGCATCATCACAGCTTCATCTGGAGAAACGCATCCTCGGTTCAGAAGCTTATAACCGTTCCCATGGCTCCCCCCGTTTCCAAAGACATCCCTAGTGGTGGACACGTTTGCCGCCATTGCGTGATGTGAAGCTGAGGGGCCTTTGGGGCACTTCACGAAGGCGATGTCGATGGAGGAATCCGAAGAGCCGGAGGAGCAGCGGTCGAACATGGAGACATCGTGAAGTCTGTCCTCCTCGTAGAGTCTCTCCATCCCCGGGGGGTCTGGAGGCAGGAGGAACTCCCCGAGGGCGTCGGCCAGAGCAGAGCCAGGTACAGCCTGATGGAGGTCTGCAGGTCTGGAGGGGAGGCGGTCCTGACAGGACCTCCCCTCACTCTCAGGGATACTGCCAAGACCTGAAAGATAAACAATGGTTGACAAGTTCACTTATTGGTCAATTGCCCAAATAGGATCTAAGTGACATGGGTTGCATGTCTTTCTGATGAATCCTTCATGGCATTCACAAGGAGACATTATGACATTATGAAAACAGGTCCACAAAGCCCACAGATATAACATGGGGCAGATTAAAGGGGTACCAAATTGCTTCGTGTAGCCAGTTTCGTTGACACAAGACATCAAGGTCTGTGCCTTTGACTCAAGGTTGTGTCCTTTAGCAAGAGCTCCAGGAAGGGTTCAAACTAAGTACTTAACATTACGTTTTGTCTGAACATGTCTGATGGTTTACGTATTTGAATGTCTCCCAAATGGGGACATTTGAAGACTGGGCGACAAGCCTGTCATCATATAGGGTCAAAAAACAATTGATCGTACACATGGCACGCTTTTGGACAGTCTTGCACTTAATTGTACACACTTCAATCATACCGACACCTCCATAACAACCTCCATCTCAACATCAGCAAAACAAAGGAGCTGATTGTGGATTACAGGAAGCAGCAGGGAGAGGGACACGCCCCCATCGCCATCAATGGGACTACGGTGGAGAGAGTCAGCAGCTTCAGGTTCCTCGGGGTCCACATCACTGAGGACCTGACATGGTCTCTTCACACCACCACCATCACCAAGAAAGCTCGACAGCGGCTCTTCTTCCTCCGCAGGTTGAGGAGGTTCAAAATGGATTCCAGGATACTCTGCAACTTCTACAGGTGCACGATAGAGAGTATCCTCACTGGCAGCATGACGGCCTGGTACGGCAGCTGCACCGCCCTCAACCGTAAGGCTTTACAGAGGGTGGTGAAAACTGCACAGCACATCACCAGGACGGAGCTGCCATCCATGGAGGACCTTTACTCCCAGCGGCTCAGGAAGAAATCTCTACGGATTATCAAAGACCCCCATCACCCCAGCTACAAACTGTTCTTTCTGTTGCCGTCTGGCAGACGTTACCGCAGCATCCTGGCAAAAACAAAAAGTTTCGGAGACAGTTTCTTCCCGCGGGCAGTGAGACTGTTAAACAATTGAACTGCTGAAACAATTTCATAGCATTCATCTGCTACTTAGTAATATATATCTACTATCTAATATATATCATTCCAATAACTTGTATATAGACTCGTACTGCACTATTCCACATACTCACGTTATTTTAGAACTATTTTTCTTTTTGTATTACTTTTACTATCTGTATTATTATGTTGCATTGTTGGAGAAGCCTGTGACATAAGATTTTCAACGACATAACTACTCTGTAGCTATGTTAGTTTGACAATAAAGAACCTTGAACCTTGAACCTGCCAAGATCAACCTAACAAAGCTCCGAACAATCCTGTTGATGCCCAGAAGTATCAAGTCAAATCAATCAGAAACCACATAAAGATTATATTCAAGAGCTTCTGAGACCACAGACCTGTTGGTTTGTGGTTCTGTGAGTCCAGCTCGGGGTTGAAGTATGTGAGCTGTGAGGGCCACTCTGTGTCGTAACAATGAGTTTCACGATCCGGCTCCCATTCCTGGAAACGATGAGACTGGATCTGATCCAGGAGACGCTGCTTGCTCCGCTTCACCTGGTTGGCGTGTTCTCTGTGAGGGATAGACGAGTCATCAGAATCAGAATCAGATTCAGAATCAGAATACCTTTATTAGTCCCACAGAGGGGAAATGTACATTGTTACAGCAGAAAAGAGCCAAAGACAGCTTAATCAACCCTGTTTCCAGACAGCAGAAAGCTCTGATAAACCTACTGTATGTTACCTGCCTGGCAACAAATAAGTAGTTAGCCAATACCTAATAAATAATAACAAAAATACTCACAACATGGCACTGTTGCAAGGGTACGGTGAGCCAATGTTGTTAGCTTGAATCCCACTTTCCACTGTCTTTAACAGCTGTTTCATGGTAGACCTGCAGCACAGAACACCATATTTGTAAGGTACTAACAGTAAGAATAGGCTGTGTTTGACTTCTGAAGCATGCGTGTAATGTTGTTTGCTTTGTAGAGCGGCTATCCTGACCTCTTGACCTCCTTGCGGTTGTGCAGCAGCAGCTCCTGGTTGTGCTGCAGCAGGTGGTGGTACTGGGTCGTGAAGGACCTGAACTGCTGGATGCACACCAGCAGCAGGTAGTAGTCTGGGTGCTCTGCTGTGGTCTGCCTCAACAACCCCTACACACACACACACACACACACACATACACACACACACACACACAGATGTTCAATTTATGTTCCACACATTTGTGGGCAGATGCTGTCTTCAGACTCATTACCATAAATGAAATATTATACATTTTGTTCTGTCGCCGCTCTATTTAATGTTTGTTTATTTATCTTAATCTTGATTTATATTGTTTGTGGTTGTTCCTTTTTAAAATTCAGATTTGCACTCTCTAAATTGGGTGGCTATGTGTAACCCTGCACTTAATTAATGAGCTATTGTAATGTTATGGTAATTTAGTTATATTAAAATGTTTGATATTGCAGAGAGAAGATGGTAATTCTTTATGAATGTATCCTATTTAAATCGCCTTACTACTACATATATGCTTTGTGTTAGATGAAGTTTGACTGCGTTGATCTCACCTGCAGCAGCAGCAGATACTCGGGGATCCTCTGAACCGGCTGGAGGAGCAGAGTGTGCAGCGAGGGCCTGGATTCATCCCCCATTATTTCACTCTGAACGCACCGTGTGACCAATCAGAGCAAAAGAGTCAACCAATCAGGATGGAAAGACAAAACCAATGCAGCCTGTATGACCAGAGAGACTTAATTAAGCTGTTTCTGTGGCCCTTGCACACTAACAGAGTTCGGCCAACTAGATGTTTTAGTTAACAAATTTGGAACTTCCCGTACTGTCATGTGATGAGTTTTATAAATGTCTTATGCTCTCTGCACATTAATTCATTCTCTTACGCTTTACAGTATCATGCCCTGCCTGGTCCTTTCACATTACTGTACTTCCTGTACTGATTTGTTTTCGTGTTACCTCCAGGAAGGCAGAGGTTTTCATGGAGCTGGAGGCGAGCATGTTGACGACCGTCACGCAGTCTGGGAGCTCCTTCAGGTAGGACACGTAGAAGTCCAGGAAATCACTCTGTAAGGGGACAGAGAGAAATAATGTAGCTTGTATTCATGCACAATCCACACTCATTTTCCATCCTTAGTTTCCAGCTGTTGTCCGGGTTAATCACGACTTATTGCAGGTCTTTTCACTGAAAGCTAATGTCATTGTTTTATGTAATTCACTGCCAGGACTCCCTTGTAAAATAGATATTGAATGTCAATGGGAAATATTTGTAGTTAAATCAATACACATTTTAATGTATTTCAAATTACAACCCTCTGTTTATTGGCTAGATATGTTTTAGCAACATTTCTTGCGTACATTTAATTTTAAAGTCCATACAACAGAACAAAATAAACCATTATAACGAAATACCTTTCAAATAAAAAATGTCAAATAAATACAAAAGTTTAATTAATTCTTGATAATGTCTGATAACAGTTTGATGTCCTTTTAGAAACAATAAAGGTAACAAAAACTGTAAAAGCTTTTAATTAGAGGATTCCCAAATTGTTTTTTAATCTATTTCCTTCCTAAAGCTCTCAGGCTGTCAACGACCCACAATGCATTGTAAAACTGCCTTTATTTGTTCTAAATAGGAAGGTGTTCCTACCAATTATCTCGTTTCCTCTCATTCATAAGGCGGTGTTTACACGATAACCCTAACCCTAACACACAGACTCAACACATTGATCTTAATGGAATAGACTCATTAGCTCCAGCGTCTCCTTTTGGTTTGCAGTTGGGTTTGGTTTTTGCCATTAGCACCTTCCTAATATAATTAAACATTTTGTAAAGTTCTTAAGCTAAGAAGCAGGCTCCTTTTTAGATACGAATTATATTGTACAGTGATAATAAGAATCATGTTGTCTTTGAACCACAGCTGTATCCCTGCTCCCATCATGGCCTCGCTGGAATTTGACATTTCTCTTTCAGTCCGTCATGGCTGCCAAACTATTCAGATTCATTATACACAGCCGGTCATAAGACCAAACCTTTTGACCCGTCCACAGTAAATAGCCTGGGACGGCGCTGTGGCTTCTGAATGTCAAGTTCTGATTTACAAGCAAGCAAAGTCGACATTATTTGTGTTAGATGGTTTTTTAAATATACACAGATATAAACATTTCTAGAGATTTCCATGTTGAGTTGTTATTGACACTGTGTCAGACAACAACGTGCTGATTCAACTCTATGTTCATTGTGGAGGCTGTTGTTTTAGAAGTAAGGTTGTGTTGAATTGAATAATACCACTTGTCTACAGTGGCCAAAATAATACAAAAAAAATGAAATATTATGAAGAAATTCAGTTGCAGGGTGGTTACAAGTTGATAGGTGGTTTTGATTCAAGACAGGTCAGGTTTTTTAGGTCAAATGTATCCTGTTATTTGTATTTACTTGCCCTATTTTAACTATTTTATCTGTTTCATTGTGTTGCACTGTTGGAGGAGCCTGTGACCTAAGATTCTCAATGATATATCTACACTGTGGCTATGTACAAATGACAATAAAAGCATTGAATCTTGAACAAAGGGTGGAAATGCTTCTGTAATCCTAAGCATACCATTTTCCTCACAGCACACCAAAGAGCCCGTAAACAGACACTGTTGCATCACCCAAAGCTCACACAAGGCTCTTTATGGTCTTACATTTTGACCTCACAACAGTGAAATCCATACAGTAAAATCCATAGTGTACATTTTGAGTTTGTGGTTTACCTCTTTGCTGGTGAGCCTCATGAACACATCCCCCATGATGCCTTGCCACTGGCACTTCAGCACGCGTTCCTGCAGAGTATGAAGAAGCTCAAGGTGCTGCTGGATCAGAAACCTCAACGTGCTGGGAAACGGACTAAAGACAGCGAGAAGGAGAGAAGACATGGAAGACATGAATGATAGAGAATCCTTTCTTTGTTGCTTAGAAAAGGAACCAACCTGAAACCAAGAAACCAACATGGAAACATTCCAAAAAGCTGGAAAATTGGAGGAGAAAAAAAAGTTTTGCACCCTCATTAAAGAAAGCAATATTGTATCTTCTATTTTAATAACATTGTGCATACAGTTAACAATTGTAAACATCCTTCAACGTTGTACGGTCATGTAATTTACTTTAATTATCTGACAATTATTCGGGGTGACAGACATAGGGCAGCAGACTATATCAGATTAAAACAAATGCAATCATTTACAAGTACCATTCGAGCCAGTTTAGCATGTAGCTTCTCATTGGTACTCATTGAGAACACGTGTGCTGTGCAGTGATTACATTAGAGAGATGCGTGGTGTAGTCTTTTTAAAATAGTACCCTCTCTGTCTCTCTGGTGCTATAACCTGCTTTTATTGAATTAGTCTATTTCCTGTTATGCCCTCACTGTAAGCTATACAATTAGATCCGCAGCCACTCCTGGAATAGATCTCGGTGTTGATCTGTTTGTGTTCTTTAGAGAAAAAATAGATATGACTTCAGGCTGTCATTTTTATTGAGTTTAAGGCTGGACGTCAAAGGTCAGCGTTGTCTGGGTCAATCTGGGTTTCCAAAGGTTGTGTGTGGACGTTCTAAATGTTCATAAAGATGTTACGGAGGCGTGTGGCGCAGTTCAATAAAGTATGTTTTTGATTTCCAATTAAGATTTTTAGATATTTAGGCTTTTTTTTCAAACTGGGTTCAGTAGCATTCGTGTTTAAAGGCTTACCGTTTGTCTTTGGAGGTGGGAGCTTCTGATCCATTGAAGGAGATGTTGGCCTTCAACAACAGAGACAGGTGGGACACATACACTCTCTCTGACTCCAGCAGCTCCAGAGCCACTCTCTGTCTCTTATCTGCACACACACACACACACACACACACACACACACACACACACACACACACACACACACACACACACACACACACACACACACACACACACACACACACACACACACTTAAAGTTTAAACTATGTTGAGGTAGAGGAAGTCATACAGTTTAAATTAGTTTTTTGTTGTAGCCTAGTGGTGATGAAGCTCACTATCACGCAACAATTGGCATCAAAGACGAGCCAACGACAGATAGCAAGTTGAGTTTTACTCCCGGATATTAGACTACAAACAGATGAAGAGGATTCTTTAGGGGTTTTGGGGTTGTTGATGATTCTGCTTACATCAGTTACAGTCTTAAATATCCTAGAATCTAATGTAAAGACCTTCTTGGAAATGTGCCTATTCAACCGTTAGCTTAGCTTAGCATAAAGGTTGGAAACAAGGGGATACAGCTAGCCTTAAAGGTGGGGTAGGTAAGTTTGAGAAACCGGCTCGAGATACACTTTTTGTTATATTCCATGGAATGCTCTTAACATCCCGATAGCAATGAATATCTTAAGTGCTTTGACAAAAAATCCATAAAAACATGTCCTCTGTGGAAGCTGTAGTACTGTAAAAAGCACGACCAATCATCTGAGCCGGCCCGGCTAAAATAACTGGATGGCCTACCTGCCTGTCAGCCTTCCATCTGTGCACAAACTTATCTCGTGCCCTCATTGGTCATGTGCGCGTTCGTGTGTGTTGGAGGAGGGGGCTCTGTAAGGAAGTAGCAGATTTTTTCTGGTTGTGTATTTTCAAATTCTAGCGATCTCGAGTTGGTTTCTCCAAAATTACCTACCCCACCTTTAAGCTCAACAAAATATAAAGTGTTTTGAACAATATGCGAGAGTGTATCGACAAGTGTAGACAACTGTGTGTCTTTGTCACGGCTTAAAACAATGAGTGAGTGAAAGATGTTGGTATTTTAATGATGGGTTTTAAATATTTCTTTAATTGTGGTCACTTGATCATTTTGGAATGCCTGGATCGCCCGCATGTAATATTGATCTTTTATTCTGACTATAGGCATTAATGTAAGTGTTTCCCAAAATGCTGAATTATGAAAGGGTATGTATTCTGTTTGCAGTGGTATTAGTCAACAGACGTGTGTGTGTATAAGTAGTAGTGACTCTTGGTGGTTCTGGTGGTGATATAAGGGATGTGGTATCATTTGTTTTATTAGCACATATACATATACAGTATGTCTTACTGTTTTCAGTCTGGCTGTTGGGTCTCTCAGGCTCCTCTCTGCTGTTCTTCCTCTCTCCCCACGCTGGAGATTTGGACGGACAACCTCTCTGCTGCTGAGCCTCCTGCTCTGAGGCAGAGGCTGCAACACACACATTAATGTGAGTAAACTGCTTTTGTATTAGTCTGACATTTTTCTCCACTTCAGTTTAGTGGGTGGACTCACTGTGTGTGGATGTGGAGCTCCTGTGTGTGGAGCTGCTGTGTGGCAGACTGGAGAAGAACTGCTGAATAACACTGAGGTCTGATTGGCTCGGCACACAGATGTGTTCGTCCCCTGAGAGCAAATCTGCCTTGGAGCCCTTTCTGCTTTTGGCCCAATTAGCAGTGGAAGGAGAAGAAACAGAAAATAAAAAACAACTAATTTCCCCAAATATGTTTGCCTCCCCGCCAATACGCAATTATTTATAGGGAAATGAAAAGCAGTTCTGGATCAATTTTGCATTCTGGAGGTAGGGTTAACTAATAGTGTCTATATATTAAAATAAAAAAATGTTGTGGACGAAACAACTGAAACATCATCATAGCATAAAGCTCTACCTGTGTGAAGCAGAGAGGATGTCTTTGGTGTTTTCTGACTGCAACATTTCTATGGTCTTCTGCACCTCCCTCTGTCTGTTAGACACATCCTTTATGTGGAACAATGCCATGTTCAGCTCCTCCTGCAGGGAGATTAAAGCAAAGAACTGCATTAGTGTCAAGAAGATGGAGTCACTGTTAGATGTATTAATGTGAGCAGTAAATGTCTGATTTTGAGGGAAATCTGCTGGGTTTCCTTCAGGCATCTATCAAGAAGTCAGCATTCTTCTTCTACAGTAAATAACATCCACTCTGTTAAAGCCCCAGACACAAATATTCATTAAGAAATGAAGGGTTTATGGGAAATGTGGCAATCCTTGTAAATATGGCAACTTGCACATAATTATGGCATACTGTACTCAAACAACTCCTATTATGCAAAGCTACACAAAGAATAAAGCACATGCCTAATATACTGAAAACAGATGCGTGTTCAATTTAAACATCTCATGATATTATGATGTAATCAACCTTTGGTGGGTAAATGAAGTTGCTATGTTGTGTCTGTGCAGATAAATTAGATAAAGATGAAAACAGTACATTGAAACCAATTGTACAATATAGAAAATGTACATACCATGCCGGTCAGTATTTTTTAAGTAAGTAGTCTGAATGAGTTGCCTTGCTCTCTAATCAATTAAATTAGTTTATAGTTCCAGTCAGATGTTTTAAATTATGTTACAGCGGCTGCTCCACCCCACAATGAATAGACTCAAACTGTGTGTGTGTGTGTGTGTGTGTGTGTGTGTGTGTGTGTGTGTGTGTGTGTGTGTGTGTGTGTGTGTGTGTGTGTGTGTGTGTGTGTGTGTGTGTGTGTGTGTGTGTGTGTGTGTGGTGTGTGTGTGTGTGTGTGTGTGTGTGTGTGTGTGTGTGTGTGTGTGTGTGTGTGTGTGTGTGTGTGTGTGTGTGTGTGTGTGCGTCTTGCACCTTAAAAGTGTTGAGGGAGTTCTTGAGGCCCATTATCTTATCGTCCACATCAGTCTGATGGGCCTGCAGCTTCTCCTCCAGGCCGTGGTCCCTCTGACGCAGCTCGCACAGCTCCGTCAGAGTGGCATGGAACCCCTCGCGCAGCTCGGCCACCAGGCCCTGCAGCTGTATCACAAGAGCAAAGAAATACGTAATGTTTTCAGTCGCTTGCTTTAAATGAAGAGAAGAAAAGATTAATTTAAAGGGTTGCAATTTAGGAAAGTTCAAACTATGCACCAAAGAAACTCAGTATTATTGTTTTATTATTTCTTCTTTGAGTTTGGGTTTTTTGTTCTTCCACTTTAATGATGAAGTGAATTATTAACTTGTTTATGTTCTTTGAGTTGTCATAGTACCTGTTTGTCTTCTGAATTTTTCTGCAACAATTTTTCTCTGTTTCTACATTTGTTCTGATTGTATTGTGCTGTTTTTATGTCATCAACTATTTTTATTTTGGTATTCTGCTGGAAGTTGTTTTCTTTGTTAAGTCGACGATTCTTGTTTTACCTCATTTGACATCCTTTAGTCATAGTTAAACTTTTATTCTTCTCATTTCTATCTCTCGATAACTTTTTGTTATTTCTGAATGTTATAATTCAAAGCTATTTTTCCATCCTTTCTTACAGAGAGTAGTTGTGGATTATTTTCAGTCTACCGTTTTATGTGCAGTTTCATTCATCGCTGATTGATTCATTCAGCAGGGGTAACTGAATCAGCTCAGGAACATAGCTTTGTCGGAGCAGCCTCTCTCTCTCTCTTCTATCTCTCCTCTCTCTCTGTATGTCTATGTTATTTCTGTCTTGTAATCCTAGATAGTATCTGTCTGTTCTCTCTCATTATTTTCTGTGTCTCTCTCTCTTATCTCATCTAGTTCTCTCTTGTCTTTGTTTGTTTTTTCTCTCTCTCTGTGTCTGCCTCTGTCTCTCTCTCTCTTTTGCCTATTATCTCGCTATCCTGTCTATATATCTATATCTGTCTTGATGGTATCTGTCCTTCTCTCTCTGTCTCTCTGTCTCTGTCTCGTCTACCTCGGTGTCATATGTTCTCTCTCTATGCGATCTTCTGTCTTTTCTCACTCCTCTCTCTCTCTAATCATCGATGCTTGTGATCATCGAGCTGTAGAGATTCGTGAGAGAGAGATATCCGTTCGAGGGGCAGGAGAGAGGAGGTGCTAGCGAAAGGACGCTCGTCTATGATATATATCGGGCGCAGCGTCTCGTCTAGGATCCGTAGATCTGAGTCTCTCTCTCTCTCTCTCTCTCTCTCTCTCTCTCTCTCTCCCTCTCTCTCTCGGTCATGTGAAAGGCATCAGGCAGCGGACTGAATAGAGCATCTGTCCTGTTTGCCTTCCGCTCTTCTTCCTTCTCTGATGCTATCTGTGTTTGACGTGCTGTGTGTCTTTACATTTGGAGAGGTTGCAGATCTAAAGAGCCACAACAGTATGAATTCCTCATAAATCTGATTATTTAATAATATCAATTGCAAGTTTAGCCAATGTTGTGGTTGGTTCCTTTTGAATAAGAGTTTACACTCATTTAAACCTAATGTTTACAAGTCCATAAAGACATAATAATAATGCATTACATTTTTTATTAGAGTGCTTTTACAGGTGCTCAAAGCGCTTTACACACTACACATATTAGACATGTAAGAGTCATTACTGTGGACATTACCCACAGGAGCAAATGCGGGTAAAGTGTCTTGGTCCCTTGGTGGCCTAACTGAGACACAGAACTCAATTCAAAACAAATGTGATATTTACAGCTAGTGTTGTAAATGCTTTTTTTATGAACACACTTGTGCTTTTGCCTGAAAAGATAATCAGTAGTTCACGTCAAAGTCAAAACTTAAGAGTCTTCCCACGACAAATTGCAGAGTAAATGTCACACGATTAGATGGGACAAGTTGATTGCCGCTCAAGAGCAGTTAAGTGAGAGCAGCTGATGCGAAAAACCTTTAAAATGCAGGAAGATTAGGGAATTTACGGATTAAGGGAAGGCTTGAATGACACGATCGGAAAGCAACAAGCCACCGGTCAAAGAGAGTGGTAGCTTTTTCATCAACACTCTGCAAACCAAAAAGTGTGTAAGTGGTGTGGAAAAGAACAGTTCTTAAATACCTGAGCGATCTCTATGTTAGCCTCCTCCACGCTTTCTTCTTTATCTTCAAAGAAAAAGAACTCAGTTAGCGAGCAGCACAGTAATTACATCTTCTTTCATGCAGGCATGGAAAGCATTAATGGATGACACAATTATAACACGGATAAAAATGTGGATCAAATGTTATTTCACTTTTTTTTTTTGGTTACACCAGAGGTGGACATTCCTACAACAACCAATACTGTCACAGGTAAACCTGGTTTGATCTCAAGCCCTTTGCATAATTCAATAAGGTTACTTCAGAAACAATTATTGAGAAGTTTGCCGCATTTATGGCATCCATTTGCATTTGCAATTCTTCCCGAACTCTGATAACTAGTGATTTTCCTCAGGCTACAGTTGCCACAAACTCCAAAAGATGTGTATATGTTTGTAAGAAAACAACTCTAAGAGTTTTGTTACTGCTCCAGTAAGTACAATTTCAGATTCATCATAAAATGCAGTGTCAAATCTGGTAAATACTGTTGATGCAAATTATTTTTGTTCTATTTTTTGTATACAAAACTACATTTTAAAGGTAATTCTAACAAACTAATTCATGGTCCAGAAAGCTTTTATATTCTCGAAACAGATTACCAAAATGTTCAACTTCTGAAAACGTTGAGGTTCACCATTAGTTCTTGCAATTATTGCATTTATGGTCTTGCAGGTGATGCCAGTCATGCAATTCATGGTTAAGATTGTTATCAAAGCAGGATAATGTGTCTCTGCGGTGGAGGATGTGTGTCTGCATGTGATGGGTTACAGGCAAAATCATTTGCACCGGAGTTCAAGACAAATATCTCGTGCCACAGGAGTCAAGGTTAGGATAGAAAGGTTTAGGAGTGATCCCTCAGTCATGTGAAAGTGCTACACATGCCGATCCTTTTCAGATAAGAGATTCATCCAACTACAAGACCAAGCATCAGCTTAATGTTCCTTAACTTCTTACATTTAGATTTTCTTGTGACTTGTGGTAACTGTAAGTCTCTATGACTTCTATTCATTGTAAACGTAGCGTCTCCGGCAAGTGTTTCCTGGTGGAATCAAGTCATTTCCACAGATAAAAAGCAGCTTGGAAGTTGTAGTGTTCATGATTGGACTGCTAGAGCAAAAGGAATTAATATTTATGATGGATTTTTCCTTTAGATGCAGTTCAGTTTGGGACAGTTAGCTAGTTGTATGAAGCACAATCCTGGTGTTTGTTGTGGAAATGGTTGAGACTGCCGTCAACATTGCCAAGGGTCATCTGAAATACGTACTTACCATATATTATCATGCATAATTGACTAGGCATGCAGGCACAATGTACAATATGTATTGCTTAACATTTCCTAACTGTGACATCAAGAGAAGGAAAATGCAGTGTGCGGTGTTATTATTTATTTAAAAAACGTGGCTTGTTGCTATTGGCCTCAGTTGTTGCAGTCAAGATGTAAACATTAAGTTACAGTGTCTGAGTGTGGTAATTAATACACCACAAAAGTGTTTAATTCATTACCACTGGGAAACAAGGAGGATGTGGTGCTGTGATCGCAGCAGTGATAGGAAAACACATGATGTTCCTCGCAGCTCCTATTGGAACACGATTTAAGTTAATTTTCCAGCTACTCTAATAATAAAGCATTAAATAATGCCTAGAGACACTGTACATTGAAAGCAGTAAACATGGATAATGCAGATTCATTTAATGTCTAGACAGTATGATTGGATATTTTGAACCAAGTCAACTTTCTTGGCCAAAACCTGTTGCATTTTAAATAATCCATGTGCAAATAAAGCAAATATTTGTTCACACAAGATAACTTTTTGGTACCTTTTTTTATATGTTATTGTCTAAAAGGTTTTGAGAGAAAATTATGCAACTTTTCTTATCTGTTTTGTCATTTTCAAATTGACGAATTCATCAACTTTGGACCTCTGAAGTTGTTTTTAGCCAATTTGCAATGTTGGTTGACATTTTATTGACTAAACAATTGATTGACTGAAATAAATACTTAACAATAGAACCCATAACTATCATAACGTGCAGTGACTATTAGATACAGCCCAAGTACAAACCATTAGCCTGTTCTCCAAGTTTCACAAAAGTAACTCATACTTTTTTTGCGCCTGTTTTACCTTCTGACACGCCGTCTGTCATGTCTTCTGTTTCTGTTTTTCCATTCTCCATGTTTAAGTATCCGGTCGGGTCTGGTCCAGTGTATTTCACAGCTGTCCGATCCTGCAGTCCTTATCCAGCGCACAATGACTTCAGTCCGCTGCTCTGACTTGTGCCTCTCCTCTGAACCACCCTATCTTCTGCTGTGATCACTCACTTTCTCTCCTCCAAAGCATGTGAGTCCTATGATTTCCCTTTGGCACAAACAGGCCCTTGTCCTCAGAGAGTTAGAGACAGGAGGGTAATATCAGGAGGAGTTAGAGAGAGACATTTGTTCATCAAACAGACTCATATTGTTGCTAACTCATTAGATTTAAAGAGGCGTGACTGGTTGATGAGTGCTGCTGTGTATCATCCTTATTAACACAGTGCTTAAAATTGATATTACAGTTATTGCAGCGGGTAAAAGTGAATCTGGTTGTCGCCTGCAGTGGAGAATTTCACAGTAGGCCAGTGCCATTAAAGTGTCAAAGTTTGTTTGTATTTGCAGTGTCCAGTCTTTTACTTGTCAGAGTATGTGTTGTTGGATATGTCATTAGGACACGTGAACTTTTATATGTTTTCTATCGTCTAATTTTTCCTCTTCGATGCCTTATTCCAAATTAATTAATTTGACTTGCATAAGCTGCAGGGAGAGGCCCCATTACCAAACAATCAACAGTGGGTTTGAAGCTTGAGGGCAGTGCTACAAACTGTGAACACACAATAACATTATAAGAGCAGCAGAGCCACATCATCTTTTAATGTTGTGTTTCCAGCTACTTGATAAATGTAGGTCCAATACTCCCTTTCTATTAAACATTTTTATCCATAAATTCTGGAGAAATATTTCAAGTCTTTAACAGCTAAATGCTACAGGAGGCCGAGGAGGAAAGAGTCCAGAGAGGTCAAACTAAAATATCTCCAGCTAACCGAGCAAGCTAACATTACCATTGCAAGGTGCATCTGAATATTGATTTAATTTCCCACACCCAACCTGTGCCTTTGTCACGAGTTTTAGGGACATCCGTTCTGAGCTTTTGTCACAAGACACACCTAATGTGCACTTGAGCTTTGAGTCATGTCATGTTTGTATACCTAAAGAGTTATTTAGATAAAAACGGTTCCTAAAAAGTTATGCAAAGTCTGGATATGCAAGTTGAAACCCTGAGAAACAGTCTATGTTGGTGTAAAAGTGTACTGAGAATCCATTAGGGTACATATGTATTATGTTAGGCATGGCAAGCTGCCAGATAAGAAGACTAAAGCTGGTTATGTCATTATCTTTTAAAATGACTGAGAGAGAAGGTGCTTTTCTTTCACTATGCAAAATATAGTAGCAGTGGTAACCATAATGACACTTTATCTAATAGCACATTATGCAAAAGAGACTCATTGCTATCACTATGTTCTTTCTTAAAAATCTTTATGTAGCTGCTAACGTTGTCTGTCCATCGTTTGGTACCTAGCAGATAGCAATCTGTGAGATGATGATAATTTTTGCTTTCAGCTGCTTGAAACAATGTAAATTAGAACATTGAGAGTGAACCAAAACTGTAAAGTTTGCAGGCTGTAAAATGAAAGACTCTTACATGGGACCCCTTTCACATTACACATAGTGATCTGGCAAATTGTTGATTAACAACAATTATTCAGAGCAGCTTTGGAGTAGTCTGCTACTTCACCAGGAATCCATCATTTAATTTCAAGTACTACTCTTTAATATATTATCTGTAGTTACTGCAAAATGTGATTTTTCAACATGTCATCTTTCAGGTCTTCTCCCCTCTCCTATAGGAGAATAAAACCCGATAATATATTTTTTGCCATTTTTTCTTCATAAAAGGTCAAAGGTCAGGTTCAAAGCAAGGGGGACGCCTGCAGTGCAGACCTTTAGACTTGCTTCTCAAACTGATGTAAAACATGACAAATGGCTTGTCAAGGACTTGTCAAAAGTAGGTCAAGATAAAAGACTTGTATAATTCAGTTTTTTAGAACCTAACATCCTCAACACTTTAACTCAGATGTCGTCCACGTGTTTTGTTCTTTGATGTCTCTGATGTTTCGTGTTTCAGATACTTATAACCAAAGCCCCGTGGCTGACAGAAGACTGTCTGTCTCTCTGTTCATGTTGGTAGGTCACTGTTGTAGAAGTCTGTCCGCTCATATGTGTCTGTCTCTCTTCATTTCTGCAGCATGTTTCTCTCTTTGTTTCTGTCTCTCGTCTGCGGTGGCGATGATAAAGCCCAGAGACAAACAGCTGAGCTGCCTCAGATTTCAACAACAAAGCTGTGTTTGAAGGTTACATCATTCCCACAC
The DNA here is from genome assembly GCF_902827165.1 of Trematomus bernacchii. NCBI lineage: Eukaryota > Metazoa > Chordata > Actinopteri > Perciformes > Nototheniidae > Trematomus > Trematomus bernacchii. Next base: position 15,723,198 of record NW_022987828.1, read on the forward strand.
ATCATCTGATTTCAGTGAGTTTTTGCAAGAAGAATGTACCGTCAGTTTCTGCCTGTTCCAAAAAACAAAACAAAACTTGCTCTTCAAGAAATGTGGTTTGTGGAAAATTATGATTTCCTTAATAAAGCCTGAAAATCACATTACTAAACAACTGACAAAATAATTACAAAACCCTTCTATTATTGTCTATTACTGAATTGTGCATTGTGGGGAATGCAAGGTTGACACCAAAAGCCTGTAAAAGCATTAGGCCTAACTGTCTTTTTTGTACACACATTTTTTTTTATTGGGTGGGTGCTAAAAACCTCAGATATAAAAAGTAGTCCAAGAATAAGCAAGGGTATTTTATACAAACAATGCAAATTAAATTAAAAATTAAAAGATCAGACAAGGAACTTGCAGACAGTTTCCAAATGGCAAACAGATAATCATAATAAGCGGGCAGTTGTCTAGGTTCATGGCCTGAGTCTAATATAATTAAATAAAACCACGAACAATGAGTAGCACAATGGTAGAAAGGTCAGTAGGCCTACTCCTTCCTTTCTTTTTGAGAATTGAAGTCGGTTGCACAAACAAGATGGACACAATGTTATGTTTTCATATAATTCAACACTCATACAAGACCATCATGAGTCGCCTCTATAGGACAAAGGGCCTCATGATAAAGTATATAGATATTGTAAGTGAAAAATACATAATGTTTAGCAAAAAGTTTTAATTTTGAGAACCACAGATAATAATAATAATAATAATAATAAAGCTTTATTTATATAGCACTTTTTATACAACACATGCAGGCTCAAAGTGCTTTACAAAATGACAAGTTAACAAACAAACAACAAGAAATTCCCCTCAGATTATTTGTTAAGAACTTTAAAAGGTACATGCAGCCAAATATAACATTGTATCAGGTTAATAGACACATGGAGGTACAATGTATGACAATACAAATAAAATGGAATAAAATAAATAATGGTTTCACTCTGACAGATAATAAGACACAAGACAACTGAGTCGATGCAACAATATAAAATATAATAAAACCCCATAAAATGTGTCCCCGCATTTTAAAATACTCCTACTACTTCCTTCTTACTTCCGGTCCCGTGGCCCTCGTCACGTGACGCGGCTTATCTTGTGACGTGTAGTCGAGCCGGAGCTTTTGTTGTTGTTTTTCTGGGATGCAGTAGTGGACCCAGTTTACTGTAAAATGGAGCGGTACGGGTCGGACACGGAGAGGGACGATACACCACTGCTTCAAAGGGCCGAGGAGGAAAGAGTCCAGAGAGGTAAAACTAAAATATCTCCAGGTAACCGAGCAAGCTAACATTACCATTGCCTGTAAGGGAGGTTCATTTCGGAACATATGTCTCAAAGCCGCGCTGTTTCAGGCTGTTAAATGTGGAGAAAAAGCTTAAATGGAACCTATTTTAACTAATTGCTTAATTACGTTGTTACGTGTTTAACTCATGGCAACTCTTTGTTTACACAGCAAATAATCAATAGTGATAAGTTGAACACCTGCACCATAATTGATTATACTTAATAATGTATAATGATACAACACGACGGACGCCTCTATAATTGCCCAATGATTACAATGTCCACATATATAAACATGTCTAATTTACAGTTGGATTTTGTTGCAAGGTGCATCTGAATATTGATTTCATTTCCCACACCCAACCTGTGCCTTTGTCACGAGTTTTAGGGACAATCCGTTCTGAGCTTTTGTCATAAGACACACCTAATGTGCACCTGAGCTTTGAGTCATGTCATGTTTGCATACCTAAATAGTTATTTAGATAAAAACGGTTCCTAAAAAGTTATGCAAAGTCTGGATATAAGTTGAAACCCTGAGAAACAGTCTATGTTGGTGTAAAAGTGTACTGAGAATCCATTAAGGTATAAATGTATAATGTTAGGCATGCCAACCTGCCAACCTGCCAGATAAGAAGACTAAAACTGGTTGTGTAGGCGTGTGGCGTAGTGGGTTGTCCGTAGGTGTTCGGATCTGGGGGTCACAGGTTCAAACCCCACTGCAGTCAGCATGTCGTTGTGTCCCTGGGCAAGACTTCACCCCAAATTGCTCCTGTGGGGATTGTCCACAGTATTGAGTATGTAAGTCGCTTTGGATAAAAGTGTCTAACTTGTAATGTAATGTTGTGTCATTATCTTTTAAAATGACTGAGAGAGAAGGTGCTTTTCTTTTACTATGCAAACTATAGTAGCAGTGCTAACCATAATGACACTTTATCTGCACATTATGCAAAAGAGACTCATTGCATGTAGATAGAAGGTATAGTTATTGAAACAAATGGGGCATTATGTCAAAATTAAATCCACTTAAACATCAATTTGGTCTGCCGAATGAGAATGATCTGTAATTACTTTATTTTAAAGATGTATATATTGTAGCCAGTGATTAACATTGTCACTGTCATAATAAAGAGTAAATGAATGCTATGTGTTATTCTTTTTTCAATGATTAATAACATTTGTCAATAGATTAATTCACAGCCCAAGTTTGGTTGTATTCAGTACACATATAAATATATATAGTCATTTTTCTCTATAATGTGTGATACAAATACAGCTAACATCATCCTGCAAACAGTCTCATTGTTGTTGTCTCCGTCTCCTGCAGTCCCAGCATGCGGCTCATCGCGCTATGGCCTGGCTCTTCTCTCCTCTTTTGGTTTCTTTGTGGTCTACTCCTTGCGCGTGAACCTCAGTGTGGCAATGGTGGACATGCTGAACAACACCCAGTCCGACACAAACCACAGCAGCTCAGTGTGTCCGGCTCATGCCAACCCTCCACGCCCCAAACACAACCACACAGTGAGTAAGAACAGAAACACAGCTGAGTCAAAAGAATAATTAAAACTGGTTCAACTTATCCTTGGAGCTGTATTGCACACAAGAGCATTTCCTTGATTAGTTAAGTCCTTTTTGCAAAGTAAGAACGATTTAAGTGGCACAAATAACTACATTTTCTGCCTAAAAAGACTTAAAAAAAAAAAGTAAATCCAGCTGCAAGTAGTAAGTAAGTGCCCACTGCAACAGCAGCTCAATTCATCATTTTCACAACTAGTACTGCTTTAAGATTGTTATTGTTACTCATCCTTGTGTGTTCCTCTGTGGCCTTTTAGAGACAAATAGTTTAATTAAAGTTGAAAGAGCACACACGATCACACCCATTTCAGACAGTAAAACCCTTGTTGTCGGGCTTTAAAAATTCCCCCAATGTTTTCCCTATTTGTCTGCCTGGAAAAACTGTAATCATTACTGGATAGTTAGATTTATAAGTTGACATCTGATTAGTAATTTGTCCTTGAAAAATAGAATCTGGTTTCAAACCGCATTTAGGACTGATGCACAAACTAAGCTTTTCAATCTTTCAAACTGAACAGTTGAGTATATGACAATGACCCGCCCCTCCTTACAGTCTGTGAAGGTAACAAAAGGCTGCTACAATCATCCAGAAAGGTTCTGCATTATTGTCAGAACAGTTCTACAGAGATGCTGTTATTTTGTTGGGTAACCTTTTGCTTCTTATTGAGAAGCTGTGTTGATGACCGCTTCTTTGCAGACAGACATAACAATGCATGGACAAAATCAACAACGTAAATGTTGACCATACTTGCCCTTTGTTGTTGACTGTGTGTGACTGTCCTGCAACTAACAACTATTTTCATAATTGTATAATCTGTCAATTAATTGTCCAAAAAGTGTTGTAAAATATTGAGTGATGGTGACATCTTTACATGTCTTGTTATTCCTTTTGAAAATCCAAAGATATTCAGTTTCAATTATATAAAAACAGAGAAAAAGCAGGAAGTCTCTATATTTGAGGTCAAAACAATGACATTTCTTGCTATATTTGCATGAAAGATTACGTATATTTGTTCTATCTGTCGATTAGAGGACTAGTTGATGCAGCTCTAGTGTGTGTTCATGTTAGAGGTGAACTTTAGGACGTTCAAAAAAACAAGATGATTGTAAAAACAGGAACATAAAGTGAATAACAAGTACAAACCGACTGTTGAAGTAACCTGTGCACACAAGCAGTAAAACTGTAGTTTGATCAAACTAAACTCCTGACACCCCCCCCTACAGGCCAGTGTGTATAACTGGGACTCTGAGACCCAGGGCTGGATCCTGGGCTCCTTCTTCTACGGATACATCCTCACACAGATCCTCGGGGGATACCTGGCCGGCCGCTGGGGCCCCAAGTGGCTGATGGGATTGGGGATCCTGGGAACTGTATTTTTTACGCTGCTCACCCCTGTGGCTGCTGACCTGGGCGCAAAATACCTCATCGCTGTCAGGGTGCTGGAAGGGATAGGAGAGGTAGGTTGTTTCATTACTACATAAACACAGGGTGATACAAAACATTGTGGGGAAATGTATACCATAAGCTGTAGTGCATTCAAATACAAAATGTGCTTTAAATGTCCTTTTAAAATGCATCTATGAGCACCCATAATCTTAATGGAGTTAATAGACACACCTACAGCCACACCAGATACAGCGATGGTTTGCATGTACAGATAAGTGGATGGTTATTTGTACTTTTTGCACTCCTGTTGATGCTCTTCTTATGTTTGTCTTCAGGGAGTGACGTTCCCTGCCATGTACACCATGTGGGCGGCCTGGGCCCCCCCGCTGGAGAGGAGCCGCCTGCTCACTATCTCCTACATCGGTAAGACACACACACACACAAGGGGTACAATGTTAACACAAAGGGAAACGTTTTTATTTATGCAACACAGTATGAAACAGTAGAATTGGGTTTTAACTGCCTTAATGTTCCTTTAACAGAATCGTGATATTAGCTTTCCAACTAATTGTTTAATAAATTGATGAATAGAAAAACATTGTTGATATTAGATTAAAAGCACAACATTAGATTTGGTTATTGAAGCGTTTTAACTTCTGGACACAAAACAATTTGAAGATATTTTCCACTATTTTCTGAATGATTTTTTTGTACTTACTCATTTCAAAACAACATATTAACTTACAATGTAGGAACTTGATCTAAATGATTAATCTCTCTGTGAAGCTGACCATTGAGCGGCCCGACCAAGCAAGGAGGCAGAGGCAGAACGTCCCAATACAACCCGGTGTGGGCATTTATTACTCCTTGTGGTACATGACACAGCCTCAATCTTACTGTCTCATGTGAACACAGTCACCAGCAACAAGGATCTCCCACACACACACACACACTAACAGGAAAACAGAACCTAAATACACACAGGACTAATCAAACGAACAAGACACAGGTGAGGAGGGAGGAGAAAACACAGGGCACCAGGTGAACGCAATCACCAGCAACAGACAAGACGGGAGGGGGAACACTTTTCAAACTAAAACAGGAAACAGAGACAGACAAACTAAAACATAGACAGATCGTGACAAATAGATGCATAAATTACATATAATCACATTCTTCCTGTGCAATGTTTTAGGGTGGAACAAATTAATATACTTCGCCAATAATGAAGCTATATAATCCGTAACGGAGGCCGAGATCTATGGCCCCAGAGATCACCTCCGTTACACTCTCGCTCACCATGTGTAGAGCAGGGTATGACTCACCCATCTCACCTCATCATCAGACATATCATTTTGAATGTCTACCTCTCACTTTCTGTATATTCATCATTTGTAAGTTACTCTGTGCATTCAGACCGCTGCAGGATACAAATGTTTGTCTTCTCTCTTCCTCCCCAGGAGCCCAGCTGGGGACGGTCGTATCTCTTCCTCTGTCTGGACAAATCTGCTTCTACCTGGACTGGACCTACGTCTTCTACATATTCGGTAAAACATCTGGGGGTTTCGCTAGTGTAGGGTGGGAGGGTGGTTCCTTTGTTGCTGACTTTCCCTCCACCAGAAATACGTTATTTTATTTCCAATTCCAGTGATTTAACACATTTTCCTGATTTCTATTTGGGTTTTGATGAGCTTCAACTTTTCTTTGTGTTGCGGTTTTTGCATTGATTTCAGAATATGAGCAACTTTTTTTATCATTGATGAATTCCTTACTATTCTATTTCCACGTGATGCATTAAGCCAGAAAACCATTGTCTAGTAAGACTTTAGGTCATGAAAGTGACATCATGAATAAGTCGATTATTGAGTGAACATCTCAGACGATGTCTCATCTTGTCTAATTAGGAAAGTGTAAATAAAAAATGCTCTTCTGTAGTCGCTGCAGGTCTGGATTATGGAGTCTCTGGAGTATTTCCCTGGCGTCAAGCAGCCTCTCCATTGATTAGTCAGAGATGTTTGAGAGAACACTTATCCTCTAATCCTCAGACCAGCTGTTTCCAGTGTCTGCTCCTTTGTTCCTCTTTGGCCGGTGGAAACGATGAGTTCGCAAGTTTGAGAAGAAAATGTGCTCACGGATGGAAAAATAAGTCCTGCCTAATTGACTGGCTTGCATGCCACTGCCACTAGTTAACCCCATTTGTAAACCACAGGGCAGATGTAAGCAGATTTATATTACACAGTTAAATAAGGGGGATTACTTATTTTAGTTTCATGAAACTGACAAACACAGTGCCTTCTTCCACCATCATTACAATCCTGTGTGTGTGTGTGTGTGTGTGTGTGTGTGTGTGTGTGTGTGTGTGTGTGTGTGTGTGTGTGTGTGTGTGTGTGTGTGTGTGTGTGTGTGTGTGTGTGTGATGTGTGTGTGTGTGTGTGTGTGTGTGTGTGTGTGTGTGTGTGTGTGTGTGTGTGTGTGTGTGGTGGTGTGTGTGTGTGTGTGTGTGTGTGTGTGTGTGTGTGTGTGTGTGGTGTGTGTGTGGTGTGTGTGTGTGTGTGTGTGTGTGTGTGTGTGTGTGTGTGTGTGTGTGTGTGTGTGCAGGTGCTATCGGCCTGGTGTGGTTCGTCTTGTGGACGTGTCTGGCCTTCGACAGTCCGAACACTCACCCTCGGATCTCAGAGCAGGAGAGGCTCTACATCACCAACTCTCTCAAGAACGAGGTAACACCAGAAACAGACTCTGTGTCCAGAAATCAAGCTTTAAAAACAAGCCTTCGTAGATATGAGGAAAGGTTTTATTATTCAACTCTGGTTTGCACAAAAACAGCACTCAAAAACAATGAAACCTGGTGAATTAACAGGTAACTATGAAATGTGACTCAAACTTTAAAATACGACAAAAAAAAACATCATCAATTTTTTTGTACTATTTCCTCTTCTCCTTTTTTTGTTTGCAACGTATTTAACAAATAAAATACCCACCAAAAAGTAAAATATATTTGATGAATTCTTTATTTTTAGCTGTTATTAATATGTAAAAGTTCAGAAGATTATATCACTAATTGGTATTTTGAGATATCCTTTGTTCTGTTCTTCACTCTCTTGTGAAGACAGTAGCAGCAGAGTATTTCAGGCGTTTCCTGCGCAGTACAATCATCAGATAGTAATGTTGCATAACCTCAGTGTGACGCTGTGTTTTATTCTCTTATCTGTGTAACTCATCGGTGTCACGGCCCTCGCTATGACTCACTTTATTATCACATTCAGACGCTCACTCATAACTCATGAATCTTTATGAAGACACAGTGTCACAAAGTATAACTGTTGGATTCTTCTGCAGTGTTGTGAATTAGAAAATAACAAGATGACAAGGAATACCTCAACCCCCCAAAATAAACAGTTGTACATTACATTACATGTTAGACACTTTTATCCAAAGCGACTTACATACTCAATACTGTGGGCAATCCCCACAGGAGCAATTTGGGGTGAAGTGTCTCAGGGACACAACGACATGCTGACTGCAGTGGGGTTTGAACCTGTGACCCCCTGATCCAAAAACCAATGCTCAACCCACTGCACCACACGCCTCCCTATATATAGTTACTCACCTGACTTTAACTCTTGAAGAAAAAAACATTATTTTGCACGTCTCTACAGTGACAAAGAATCCTAAAACTGATACAAATGTATATATGAATTAAAAGTAATTTCGGGTCATGTTCAACAACAGCAAACATATATAAAAACACCCATTTATAAACTCTGATACAAGTCCAATTTTTCCAGTCAGTCCCTACTTCCCACCAGCAGGGGGAGATAAAGCTAACAGAATAAAAAGAGCAATAGAGACCCATTGGAAGATAAACTGGCATGAGACTTTACAGGATCATAGAAAGCCTGTTTCCATTTATTCAGAGGTTACATAGACACGTCCTAGTGGTGTACCTGGATTTATTTATGTACATATGCAATGCAAATAATCACACAGCTGAAGGTTGAAAGTTAAATTCAAAGTCAACTTTATTGTCCATCCTTCAGTTTGTGTGTACAGACAGAGGCCGTTTCTCAATGTCGAGGAGGCTTGCTTGGTAGCACATGTATGCTGGGCATTTAAACAGTCCTTCGGCGCCACTCGATGACGTAGTATGCTTGAAATAGTGTCTCTGGAGCAGCTTTACTCGACATTGAGAGATCGAAAAGCCGTTTCCCACAATCCCGAATACAAAAAATACAAATATATATATACAAATATGTATATCCTATATATTCACAATCAACAGACACATTTATACATATGCACACATTAAGACATAAATAAAAGCACAACAATCAATATATACAAATTAACAGTCCCTTCAATAACTTTGAGAAATGTGCATTAGTGCAAGATTGTCCATAGCAGCGTAAAACGTGTCTGGTGCTGGATTTGAGTGTCTGAGTGTGTGTGTTAAAGAAATTACTAATCATTTGGCGATTTATCACATTTGATGCATTAATGAAGAGCTTTCTAATAAATCTGCTCTCTGTTCTCCACTTCCTGTCCCAGCTGTCCACGTCAGCAGGATACATCCCCTGGAGAGCCATCCTAACGTCCGGCCCGCTGTGGGCCATCGTGGTCGCTCACTTCTCCTACAACTGGACCTTCTACACGCTGCTCACGCTGCTGCCCACTTACATGAAGGAGGTGCTGGGGTTCAGCATTCAGCAGGTGAGGGCCACGTCACACACATGCATCTGTGGAGCTGATCGCTGATGGGATGAGGTGTGAGATGAAACGGGCATATTAACACATTATTTAAGTAAAATACAATTAGATGTCAAAAGGTTATAAAATTCAAAGACAGTGTTCATAGTCAAGCATCTTTTCTTGTCCTCAACAGAACGGGATGCTGTCGGCTCTTCCCTACATCGGCTGTGTGGTGTTAGCGGTGCTGAGCGGTCAGCTGGCCGATCACCTGAGGGAGACCTGGCTCGTCCGCACCGTCACGGTCAGGAAGGTCTTCTCCATCGTTGGTGAGGACTGTCTATAACTATATTACTGTGTGAGGCTCTAAAGTCTAAATACACCATGTGTGCTACTTCTGACCAGAGGTGGGAAGTAGTGGAGTACAAATACTTCGTAACTGTACTTAAGTACATTTGTCTGGTATCGGTACTTTACTCCACTACTTATTTTTCTGACGACTTTTTACTTTGACTTCTTACATTTTGAACCCAAACACCTGTACTTTCTACTTCTTACATTTTGAACACAAATACCTGTACTTCTACTTCTTACATTTTGAACACAAATACCTGTACTTTCTACTTCTTACATTTTGAACACAAATACCTGTACTTTCTACTTCTTACATTTTGAACCCAAATACCTGTACTTTCTACTTCTTACATTTTGAACACAAATACCTGTACTTTCTACTTCTTACATGTTGAACTCAAATACCTGTACTTTCTACTTCTTACATGTTGAACTCAAATACCTGTACTTTCTACTTCTTACATTTTGAACACAAATACCTGAACTTTCTACTTCTTACATGTTGAACCCAAATACCTGTACTTTCTACTTCTTACATTTTGAACACAAATACCTGTACTTTCTACTTCTTACATTTTGAACACAAATACCTGTACTTTCTACTTCTTACATTTTGAACACAAATACCTGTACTTTCTACTTCTTACATTTTGAACACAAATACCTGTACTTTCTACTTCTTACATTTTGAACACAAATACCTGTACTTTCTACTTCTTACATGTTGAACACAAATACCTGTACTTTCTACTTCTTACATGTTGAACACAAATACCTGTACTTTCTACTTCTTACATTTTGAACACAAATACCTGTACTTTCTACTTCTCACATTTCCCAAACAGGCTGGTTCCTTTAGTTTGAATGTGTGTTTGGTGGCGTGATCATTATTATTTAGAGTCATTGCGTGCCTATTGATTTGAACACGATCCGTGTATCCATCATTTCCTGGTCTTCTCTAAAGAAGAGGGACCAATGGAAACGTTGTCATGTTGCCGTTGTTCAGCATGGAAACATTCATTAGCTAACAATGACATTATTGTTCTATTAATATAAAGGGAGGTCAGGTACTCTTTAAAACAGCTGCTAGTTATGGGTACTTTTTACTGAAGTACATTTCAAAGCCCTCTTTACTTTTACTTGAGTAAAGAAGTTTAGTCAGTACTTCTACTTTTACCAGAGTATGTTTAAACACGAGTATCTGTACTTCTACTTGAGTAAAGGATGTGTGTTCTTTTGCCCTCTCTGCTTCTGAACCACCTGATGGTTTGTTTCTGCAGGGATGTTGGGGCCAGCCGTCTTCCTGGTGGCGGCGGGGTACACCGGCTGTGACTACACCCTGGCTGTGACCTTCCTCACCCTCTCCTCCGCTCTGGGGGGGGTGTCCGCCTCCGGCTTCAACATCAACCACCTGGACATCGCTCCTTCGTAAGAATTACCAAGTTAATCAACTAACATCTTAGTGCTCATCATCCAGGAAAACCTCAAAGTTAAACTGACAAACAAAATAACTTTTTATGTCATAAAAATGGTTTTTGCCCCCTTAAATTCAACACTTATAAGTAATTTAGTTACACTGTATGCATTTGACCTTTCAAATGTTTAATGTCAGAATTGTACAATAATGTAATGTGTCATTTTGTCCATAATTATAAATCCTGAGAAAGTACAGGAACATTTAATTTATAAGAATATATTCTGGTCCATTATCATACAGAGGTTTCAGATCTCCTCCAGGTGTAAGGAGATGAATTGTATTCAAGTGAAAGCTGTTAAGTTGTAGTCAACACTGTAGTGGGTATTTGATGTACTCATTTTGTTTCTAGGTATGCTGGTATTCTCCTGGGAATCACCAACACGTTTGCCACCATTCCTGGCATGGTGGGCCCAGTCATCGCAAGGACCCTCACCCAACAGGTGAGAAGTGTACCCTCACTCTTCATTAACCCGTCATTAACCCGTCTGCACAGTGGATAAGATTCCCTTACATTGAACAGAGCAGTGATAGTTTGGTGTTTCAAAAGGTTGAGATCACTCCAGATCTCCTGAGCTCCAGCGTCTCTTACCAAACAGATGGGATCCTTTCTTGGCTTGATACTTCATTTCCTGTTTAATAGGTTTAGTCAGAGCAGGATTAGGGTTTCTTTGTCTGGTTTTCTGGATTAAAACAGGAAGACAGTACTCCATGCGGTCTCTGCTGTTGTAGTACTCTGCGTTTTAAGGCCCCAGCTCCACGGGAACCCATACGGCAAAACGCATCGGAGTAACGCAAATGCAACCGCAAAAAACCTTCCGCCCACACGCAATATACACCGGATTGTGTCAAGCTCCACGAGACGGCTCCGTTTACATCCAACCGCTGGAAAAGCTGCAGTACATATGCCGAACCTGTACGTGGCGCTGTAACTTCCTCCACAAAAGCAGCAACTTCCTCCACAAAAGCAGCGAAGAAGAATGGTTGTCATGGCTGCACTTCTGTGTATTCTCCGCGGTGGGGGCGGAGGGAACCGCGCAGAGTTTTTCGCCGGTCAATGTGTGTTAAAGTTTAAATCTTCATGCTTCCTCATGCAGCAGCTGATCCAGTAAGTAAACCCGACAGTAAAAATAAACATATTTATAACTAGTTTAGGTAGTTTGAGAGGTAATTAAAATAGCTAAGGGTGGTGATCTGACTTGAAGTGTGTGTTTTGCTCCCGCTGCTTCACAGCCGGAGGAGCTGCGTGTCTCCGTCCTGTCAGATTAGACTTCACTCGCGTTTATGTTCATATCGAGATAAAGATAAATAATCTGAATTCAGTGTGCAGTGCACTTTTGCGGGGGTGAGCAGCAGAGGTGGGGAGAGGCGGGGAGAGGCGGGGAGAGGCGGGGCTATGAAACTGGATGACCGTATAGGCGACCCCACGGCCCCGTTGGACCCCCCAGAGCGCTCCGTTCCCAGATCTATCCACCTTTGGACCCGTTGTCGTTTGCGGGGTCTGTTTCTACGTTTCTGTTACGGCGTCGTCGAGCTTAAAGGGCTATACGCATGAGAAATATGTGGATTCAACCCGTTTTCGTCCTCGTGGAGCCTAGGCCTAATACAGCAGATCATTGATTTTGGCTTTTAACCATCACCACACAGTTGAGAACAAAACTGTTTATTGGCCAATTATCCAACCATTGTCATTATTCATATTATCAACAATGGCAACCAGGTGAAGAATATCCTCCCACTGCCAGACCTCCACAGCCCCAGAGAAACGTCATAACGTAATAACGCTGGTTCAGGGGAAAAATGCCCTGGCTTGTTTGTGTTTCTTTAAACCAATCAGAGTGATCTTGTGTGGCGCTAAGCTCAGGATGCAGACAGTGCCATAACAAAACAGATAGTACTGTTAGTGGAGGGGGGGGGGGGGGGGTCTGATTCACTACATCACGTGAATCAGACCAGGTGAAGATCAAAAAAGTTGAGAACCCCGTTAAACAATCAAAGTATCTTCTTTTTTTTTAAACATGTATTTATAGATTTTTTACATTTATCACATTACACAAACACAACCGCACATTCCCCAACATTAGATATACAGTATGGCAGATACAAAATAATGCTAAAAATAAATAAATAAAAACTGTGCAGTTACTAGAAATCAGTTTAAAGTACAGACCAAGAATATCATTACATTTGCAATCAAAGCTTCTTTTAAGCAAGATACTATCTGAAACAGGTTTCCTAAACCAAACAAATTACGAAAAAATCAAATGATTATTTTGCAAGTTCACATTTTTTTGGGTCACTAACACGAACATTTCCACCATTTCAGTTTTTAGGATGTGCATATCATTTGTTGTTGTTACAATTGTCTTATTGTAATATATTCAAACCTTTTTAGAAATAGTATTAGCAGAATGCCTTATGGGAATTACTTTAAACGTGGCACATACAGTATTTTTAGTTGGACTTAAGGATGAACTGATTAGAATTAGTCAAGGTCGGTATGACGTAAAAAAAAAAAAAAGGTTTTTGGTTATAACTTAAAAATGTTTGATTAGTATCACAATTTCACTTGAATGTCTAATAAGATAACATGAAATGATGACATTTTGTACAGAAATTGATGCAAACTGCAACTTGAATAGTTGGCTAGAGCATAAAACAGTTGTAAAGGTCACCTATTATGCAAAACCCATTTTTTCATGTCTTTTAAACATCAACACGTGTCCCCTCTGTGGAAAGAGATTCTGAAAGTTTCAGGAAAAAAGATTCTCTCTCTTTCTGTCCTGATCCATTTATATAAAAACCTGTCTGAAAATCAGCTGATCAGATTTTGGTCACTTTATGATGTCATCACGTTTTTTTGTCTTGTGTAACCATTAGCCAATCACCAACCAAGGTAACCCCCCCCCCCCCACCTTATCACCTGAATCTCCTCCTAGAGCACCATTGTGTTCTTTTTAACCAAATATCTCTCAGAGGGGCGTGGGGAGGGGCTCCTTATTTTCATCTAAAGTAACAGACAGAGAATCAGCACTTTTGAAACAGGGCTGAAACAGAGGGGATTATGGGATGCTGCAATGATCTGTTTGGTGTTTGGAGCCAAACACTTCAGAGACAGGTTCTGTATATATCTGAGACCTGTAATATATTGAGGAAAAACAGTATAATAGGGGACCTTTAACACTCTTTATGAACTCTCCTGATTGTCCTCCAGAACACCATAGAAGAATGGCAGACAGTTTTCTACATCGCTGCCGGCATCAACCTGTTCGGAGCGACGGTCTACACTCTGTTCGGCCGAGGAGGCGTTCAGCCCTGGGCCGTCCACACGTCCTACAACCATGGAGACTGACACAGAAAACACACGTCGGACTCCTCCATTTGATGCTTGAGTGATGGTTTGATTAATCAACGGGTAAACAGCGAGATATACGTTCCAGCTGTGATTTTAATTGTCAAAGCGCTGCTAACTAACTGCCATTACACCCTGCAGGATGTTCGTTACTGTGACTGATCCAGAGTCTGTTGACAGATAATTTTACAGTCAGAGCAAGGAACAGAGAAGAGTGCAATTTTAGTGAAGGGAACATTTTATTTAGCAGAGCAAACAATCACAGTTTGATCTCTAAGAGGTATCAGAGGAAGCTGTTTTTACGAAGCAGGCCACTCTCTTTTTATTAGCAGAAAAATTGGAATTATTTTATGTTATATAAGGTTAAGTAAACCCTGTTTAATTGGCATATAATAGCTATGATACAGATTTATCCAAGTGTAGTTCCTTTAGTTTTCAGGTTTGTCAGGTAGCAAACTATCTAGGCTCGTTTGTCATTCGAGCCTCCAGAGCACTTTGCATATATGGTTATTGCCATTGTAAAAGTCTACGTTCTTAACAAGGACATTTATTTTCACTTGTGTGCGGACACATCTTAGTGCCAATACACTTTTTTTTGAAGTGGTTAAATGCTTCCCCCCCAAAAAAATGACATCAAAGTCATTATGCTCTTAGACTAAACACACGCATTGATACCGTTTCTCTAGAGGGAACAATGTGACTACACATGCACAACGCTTTGTCACATGCCTTGTAGTGACTCCTTAAAATGGATTTTAAAGCTCTTTGTCTTTCATGGGATTTGAAAAGGGACCAAGTTATTTTATTTGTTTGTATTTACTTGTGATATGTTGCCAATAAGGGATGTTTATGTGCACAATAACATGTTTATGTCCTCCTTTTATAGTTAAGGTAGCAGCCCTTAACTAAAGCATTTTGAAAGTATTTTATTTTTAATCTGTGACTAAGAAGATGTTCTGATGAAGGGAAAGTAAAACGTGCTTTGAAGAGGTTCCTGGAGGACACACAGCCTTTGATTTACTCACAGGATTTGCACTTTCTTTGTCAGCTCTCAGGTGTGTCTGAGAAGAATGGAAAAAGGATGTTTGTTTAATTTGTATCTGTTTTGTTTTTTTAATTGCGCACAGTTAAAGGTGGGGTAGGTAAGTTTGAGAAACCGGCTCGAGATACACTTTTTGTTATATTCCATGGAATGCTCTTAACATCCCGATAGCAATGAATATCTTAAGTGCTTTGACAAAAAATCCATAAAAAAATGTCATCTGTGGAAGCCGTGGCGCTGTAAAAAGCACGACCAATCATCTGAGCCGGCCCGGCTAAAATAACTGGATGGCCTACCTGCCTGTCAGCCTTCCATCTGTGCACAAACTTATCTCGTGCCCTCATTGGTCATGTGCGCGTTCGTGTGTGTTGGAGGAGGGGCTCTGTAAGGAAGTGGCAGATTTTCTCCGGTTGTGTATTTTCAAATTCTAGCGATCTCGAGCCGGTTTCTCAAACTTACCTACCCCACCTTTAACTCGATATGAATGGAAGTAATTCTCTATCTTAACTTTTTACTCCATATATGACTGTTTGTATCTTGCCCCTTTAAGTGTAATGACTATAGAGGGGTGAACCAAAATCAGCCTGAAGGGATTTGTCTCAGTTGTTGTTGCTGTAAGTAGCATCATCATCCCAATGCACTTGTGCCTTATTACATTAGCCTAAACAGGGTCAGACAAGTCAGGACCAAGGACTCATTGTTTTCATAAAGGAATCTTCTCGTTACTGCTTTTTCTGTTCCATTTACATGTGTCTACAAACAGAGAATAGGGGACTTTTGATTGCTGTGTATATACTGTATAGATACACTCTACAAAAAAGGGAATCATTGTATGTTTTTAACCTTGAAATATGTCAACATGTCTTAATTCACTGTAATGTATTGTATATTAATTTCACTTAATTTCAAACCTTTATTTAACCAGATTGGTCCCATTGAGATCATAGATATCTTTTTCAAGGGAGACCTGCAGAAAAATCCGCAGGTCTCAGTATATGATATACTTAATCATATACAGCTATTCTCAAATCGATATTGTGTTGTGTTGTTATTTCATTATATATCCAGTCACAGCGAAGTGAAGGAACATTATTTATAACTTATTTACATCTGTGATGAAAAGGAAGATCACATTTTCCAACATGTTGATTTTAACTTTTAATTACATTAGATATCAGTTTACAACCAGTTACCTGTGATATTAAAAAAAAAAAAAGGATCAACTTAAATATGTATAGAGCATTTGACAAAGTCCAATACAATGATGCATTTATTTGAAGTTATTGGGTCACATGACAGAAGCTATAGAAAAAAAATCATGAAAGTAAACATTTTATAAAAAAAAAAGAAAAAGGAAAGAAGCATCAAATCCAAATCATCAATTAATTGTATTCTGATACAATCCTGCCTCTCGAAGTGCGATTTTTTCCCTCTAGGATACTTTTCTGCAACACCAACTAACGATGATGGAACAGCCCCCAAGTGTAAATACATGTAGACTGTTTACTCTGAGTGTGTGTTACATACGGAACTGTATAATGCATGCTACATCTCAAGTTCTTAATTAGCATTTTGAGTTATTGGAATCGCAACACACATCTCAAGCCCACATATGTTTCCCAAATGAGTTATAACTCTCGGGCTGTTGCGATGCACACTTTGCCATGCAGGATCAGTGTCCTCTGATACACTCGCTCACAGTAACTTCTCCCTCGGTGTGATGCTGTGCAGCGCGTGCGCGCAATTACGCAACACCCCCTCCTGTCCTGTGCGCTAAAACCGGATCAGCGTCTCTCCTCAGGTCCTGCACCCAAACACAGCGGACAGCTCTCAGGTACGACACTACGAGACACTATGCATTGAAATTGTGCATTGTATTTTTGATGCTATGAAAATGAATGAGCGTTTTTTTTGGGCTCCATGCGGTGTTTTGGAAATGTTGTTGTTGTTGTTGTGATGCAGGAAAGAGGGCAGACGGCTGGCGCTTAATACGCATCCAGTGAGCGTGTTCATGATAAACATGGCGGGAGGTAGACCGTGTAATCCTGTAAATATTAAATATATCGCGGCTGTTCTATTTTGATGTGTTTTATCATTTTGTGTTTGTTAAAGCGCAGTGCGGCAGCTGCTGTGACGTTATACTGAAGGATGAGTTAAACATGCGCATGTAAAATACTGACAGTCCTGAGTTCACCTGTCTGGCCAGGATCATGTGAGGATTTTGGTTACAGTTGGATTAAAGCTGCCTGTCTACCTGCAGCACAACATATTCACTTTAAATCCTCACAGGACTCATTTAGCAGAAGACTTTGTCGTGCAATTATGTAGTCAAGGTTATCACCATAGCACTCCTGCAGAGTTAACAACATTGTTTACTTCCCTCTGCACTAACCTGTGACAGTGCACTGCAGTGTCTGAGAAATGGCTGCTGCACTGTTATGCGATAGCACCTGACAAAATGGTGGATTGTGGCTTGGAATTAGGCTGTAGTAAGTCTAAAAGAAGACATTAGAGAGGCTTGTTGTTTTTAAGTGACGGTGCATAGCAGAGCGCGGACAGCAGAACGAGTGATGTGAAAGAGGAGAGCAGAGGTGTGGATGGATGGAGAAACAGAGTGGGAGGGTTGTGAGACTTGGCACAGTTCAGTGGCTATTGATACCATCCCTAATCTTCTGAGACACAAACATCTATTGCTAGTGAAGAGACGTCCTTGTCGGTAACCTTAGGTCAACATAACAAGGAACAGACAGTATAGTGAGATTGTTTAAGTGCTGATGAACTAAAGAAAAATAGACTCTTACGTCTTTCCTTGTGCAGCAATTCAAATTCTTTCTGCATCAGTCACTTGAGGAGGAACTGTACTTGTTTTTTTTCTCCCACTGCAATGCATTTGCTTAACTTCGTACTGTGTGATCTTGCAAATAACAATAATAATAATAACACATGTATTTTGTAAGCGCTTTTACAGGTGCTCAAAGTCGCTTTACAAATATCATTCAATCAGACAGTGTTAAATAACAAAGCATATCTAGCATTAACAACTTTGTTTTTCCACCCTTAAAATATTTATTTTACTGCACACACAAAATATATCCAATGTCCATCAATTACAGGGACTTGTGCATGCAAGGTTTCCGTTTCGTGCCCTGCCAACCACCTGTACTGTATGTTGTACTAACTGTAACTTAACACTGGTTTTAACAGACTGCTAGCTTCAGCCAGCTCTACTCACCATGGGAAAGGAGAAACAACACATCAATATCGTCGTGATCGGCCATGTGGACTCAGGCAAGTCCACCACCACGGGCCACCTCATCTACAAGTGTGGAGGCATCGACAAGAGAACTATCGAGAAGTTTGAAAAAGAGGCGGCTGAGGTGAGGAGATACAGGCGGTCAGAAAAGACAGCCTTCTAAATATAAGATAAAAGTCATCACTAGCTATGAACAAATGACTATCCATTACTTATTTCTCAGATGGGGAAGGGGTCGTTCAAGTACGCCTGGGTGCTGGACAAGCTGAAGGCAGAAAGGGAGCGTGGAATTACCATCGACATTTCACTGTGGAAGTTTGAAACCAACAAGTACTATGTGACCATCATCGATGCCCCGGGTCATAGGGACTTCATCAAGAACATGATCACCGGGACCTCCCAGGTCTGTAACGAGAGGCTGCTCAGTCTGTGTGTAGGACATGCTCCATGGGAAAGATGTGGGTCCTTTTGTCAGACTCTGTGCCTTTGATAAGAATAACCATTGTCTCTGATCAATAGTGACTTGTTACTTAAATCATTTGGTCCAAGTCTCAAGTAAGCCACAGGTTAAAGAAATTAGGTTAATAAGTTAATGTCAAGTTGGGTCCTTAACACATTTTTAAAGAGAAAAGACAAAGTATTAGAGCCAGTCTAAAATGATATCATTAGTCAATTTATCTAACCTGTTCAAAAAGGTATGACCATGAATTGAATTGTTTATATTTAGTCAAATAAATGTAGCCACACCAAAAACAAACAGCATTATAAAACGTTATTTCTTAAATGTAATACAAAAATGATCTGATCTGATCCAAAGACCAGCTTGAATGACAGAGTAGTCATCCGAACATTAACATGCCCATTCCAGTGTGCAATCGCATATGCCTTGCGTTTAATTTTACACACACTTGTGTTGGCGCCATAATGAACAGCTTCCAAATACTAGCACCATGTTCAATCATCTAGTTGCAGAGTAATGGTGACAGCAGCTTCATTGTTAACAGTACTAATGTTTTATCCTCCTTAGGCAGACTGTGCTGTGCTGATTGTGGCGGCCGGTGTGGGAGAGTTCGAGGCCGGTATCTCTAAGAACGGACAGACCCGTGAACATGCCCTTCTGGCCTATACTCTGGGAGTGAAGCAGCTCATTGTAGGCGTCAACAAGATGGACTCCACCGAGCCAAACTACAGCCAAAAGCGCTATGAGGAAATCGTGAAGGAAGTGAGCACCTACATCAAGAAGATCGGCTACAATCCGGACACCGTGGCCTTTGTACCCGTTTCAGGCTGGAACGGAGACAACATGCTTGAGGCCAGCCCCAATGTAAGTACTACACAGAAAACCAGTCTTGCAAATGCTGTAAGAAATATTAGAAGTAAGCAGCCTTGAATTTGAATACCAATTTGCATGACTCGGGATGGGGAACGGTAGCTGTAAGGGAAAACAATAGTTGAGACGGTTGGTCTGAATAAGAGCAGATAGAGTAGCCCTTGCAATTACAAAAGCATTGTTCAAAAGAGAACACTGTGGCTTTTACACCTAGCTTAAGTTTGCTAACACCAGCCACCATGAGCAACTGGGAATCCCAGACAGTTTCTTTTATTTCAAAAGTCACAAAAAAATGAAGCTCAAACAAAGCTAAAACTTGACAATTATTTTCTCTCTTCCAGTGTTACCTTAAGTTTAACACTTCTTTAATAAATGTACAACGTGTATAATTTAGTACGTTATTTTCTTGTCTCTAGATGACATGGTTTAAGGGGTGGAAGGTCAATAGGAAAGATGGCAATGCTTCAGGGACCACACTCCTGGAGGCTCTGGATGCCATCCAGTCGCCCAGCCGTCCAACAGACAAACCTCTGCGTCTGCCTCTGCAGGACGTCTACAAGATAGGAGGCATGTAGAGCAATCACAACAAATGGGTAGAAACTAAATGCTGTAGGGATAATAGACTCTAGAAACGTATGAAACACCTCATGATCAGAGCGTTTAATCAAAACAGGGTTTTTTTTAAATTGTAGATCAAGGCAAGGCAAGTTTATTTATATAGCACCTTTCCACACGGGTTAGGGTTAGGGTTAGGCAATTCAAAGTGCTTTACAAAAATGAAAGACATTCATTAAAAAGCAAAGCTAATAAAATAAACATTAAAAGAAAAAATACATGAATACAAGTTACAGTGTAGTGTAAGAAGATTTGAATAGTTCAATTAAAAGCAGCGGCAAAAATGAAAGTCTTCAGCCTGGATTTAAAAGTAGTCAGAGTTGCAGCGGACCTGCAGGTTTCTGGTAGTTTGTTCCAGATATTTGGAGCATAACAACTGAACTTCTCCATGTTTAGTTCTGACTAGGGGAAAGTTGACCAGTCCCAGAAGACCTGAGAGATCTGGATGGTTAACAATTTAGCAGTAGGTCAGAAATGTATTTTGGGCCTAAACCATTCAATGCTTTATAAACCAGCAGCAGTATTTTTTAAATCAATTCTTTGACACACAGGAAGCCAGGGTACAGACTTCAGAAACAATCAGAACTGTCTTTGTGTTGATTTAAAGGTCCTTCATTGAATGCTTCATTTCTCAGGTATTGGAACTGTGCCTGTGGGCCGTGTGGAGACCGGGATACTAAAGCCTGGCATGGTGGTGACCTTTGCCCCCGTCAATGTGACTACTGAGGTGAAGTCTGTGGAGATGCACCATGAGGCGCTGAATGAGGCCCTGCCCGGAGACAACGTGGGATTCAACGTCAAGAATGTGTCCGTTAAGGACATTCGCCGTGGAAATGTGGCCGGCGATAGCAAGAGCGACCCCCCGCTGGAAGCTGCCAACTTCACTGCTCAGGTAGACAAAGGATGTGTTGATAGAAAGGAAACATGAATGTGATTAAATCAGTTTGAGTCGGAACTATTAATAGTCTTGAGTAATATTTGCTGTAAAGTCTATTTTGAGTACGCTTTGAATCCTTTTTTAGCCATGATGACTGTTTACTTGTCAAAATGACAGAGAGAAGGTGTCGAGATAAGACAGAACCCAAACAAGCCAATAGTCGAGTCTTTGCAGTGAACTTCTTTGACAGAATATAAATTATCTCCCATAATTACCAGGCCTTTTAAATGTTGTGACTTTGCTTTGCAGGTGATTATCCTCAATCACCCGGGCCAGATCAGTGCCGGTTACGCTCCTGTGCTCGACTGTCACACTGCCCACATCGCCTGCAAGTTTGCAGAACTCAAGGAAAAGATCGATCGCCGCTCTGGCAAGAAGCTGGAGGACAACCCCAAATTCCTCAAGTCTGGAGATGCTGCCATTGTGGATATGGTTCCCGGCAAGCCAATGTGTGTTGAGAGCTTCTCCGAGTACCCTCCACTTGGTAAGTTCAAATGTAGAAGTTTTGTTGAATTTCAACAGCTTGATACCAGATGAAACCATCACTTAAAGTAACTGTACTCCTCTTCACCTCTCAGGCCGCTTTGCAGTGCGTGACATGCGTCAGACTGTGGCCGTCGGAGTGATTAAAGGTGTGGAGAAGAAGGCCTATTCCACTGGTAAAGTTACCAAGTCCGCCCAGAAGGCCCAGAGGAACAAATGAATGTTGTGCTTCTCTGCCGACCGCAAGGTCTCCCAGGGCAGGACATCCGTCATCCAATTCCACTCTTCAATTGGCTGCTTAATAATCAAAGACTGGTTAATCATCACAATGCATCGAAAAAGCATTCGGCGGAAAAGAACGACATTTAGATCTCGAGTCCTTGAGGCAGCAATCCTGACTCCATTGGTTAGATTACCATTAGTTACAATGTAATATCAATCAGTTAACGTGCACAGTCCATTCGGTTCATGACAATATTTTTCTGTGATATTGATATTGAACTATTAGAGATACTGAAACTTATCACCGCTCAAGCTTTCTAGAGTGCAGGCACTGTTCTCTTTATGTGTTGTCTTGCTTTTAGTGTTTGTTTGTAACTTCATGGTGCTCTGTATGGCACAATGCTAAAACTACGTTCTTCCGAGTAGTAGATAATTAGAACTTGGTGATTGTTGTGTTTAAATTATAAAAAGCACTTAAAACAAATGGTGGATATGTGCCCTTCCCGAGGGTTTTAGAGTAAACTACCTGTTGATTCCTAAAGCACTTTGATTGGCATTTTGCTAACTTTGCACTTGAGAAGCTTTAATTGGCATACGCTACTACACCTTACTGTAAGATGGCATGAGCCTCTTTCTAACATTAAACACGTTTCAACCAAAATGTTGAACTGTGGTCGGTTTCTTTTCTGAAATGTCCTGCATGTAATTGACAGTGCCTTGAACTTTCCTATAGTTTAAAGCAAGTCTGATACAAATCAGAGCACTCCGAGCATGTGTCCAGGAGATGGAGCTATTGGTTCAGGAACAAAATAGGAATTTTCAAATGCAGTGTATGATAATCATATAATACAAAAATTCATACAGTAAATGTTTTTATAGAGCGCTTCTCGTAGTACTCAAATACACTGTAAACACACATTTTGTACACAAGATAAAATGATCATATGAAAACACCTCACTTAAGATATACACATTTGTAATAGATGTATTGTGGGAACAAATAAACCAGTGGAAGTTCTAAAGGACGACATGATCACTGGTGTGAAGACGTGCAGCAAAGTTTTGGATATAGTGAAGTTTATCTATGAATGTGATGAAGGTATGGATCAAAGTTTCTTTCTCAGTTAAGAAGGAGAGTGGTGGTTGGAGACAAGCTTTTAGTGTGAACAAAATATGCTTTTCCTTTGATTTTATTGATGTGGTAATCAAAGGAGTAGTTGCTGTGGAAAATTACTCCCGAGGTTGCGGATGTGTGTTGAGGGACAAAGAGTGGAGTGGGTGTATAAACACTTACTACAGAGGAAAACTAAAGGGGCGTGTTCTCATTCATTTCCCGGAAACTCTTTGGGTACAACTGACAGAGCTGTTTCATTGCTCTCATTGCAGCATCATGACTGGTAGAGGGAGAACGTGCAAGGCAAAAAGCCCTGACACTAAGTGTGCCAAGAGTAAATCTAAACCTGAGGAAATGAAACATGAATCTCCCCCCAGATGTACGAGGAAGGACTTTAAAGAAGAGAAGCAGAAAGGCGCCACAAAGGAACAGAAACTAAAGGTGAAAGCTGAAACAACAGAACCAGTTACAAAGTCAAAGATGCAGCCAAAGGGCACGACAGAGGATTCTCCAAAAACCACCAAGGAACAAAAAAGTGGCAGGAAGGAAAAATCCCCAGAACAATCAAGAGAGGAGAAGACGAAGGTGCAGCCGGAGGACATCAAGACGACAAAAACATGCACTGCCAAAGACAAAATACCAGAGACAAACATTCAGCCACTGAGACCCAAGGAGAACCCAAAGGCTGATCGGTGTGAAGGCAAAGTGGACACTATCCTCTTCACAACTCTGGACAAATTAAGAATAAAAACAGACGAAAAATCATATACATCCAAAGTCGTTAATGAACTTGTAGACGCCATACTTTCGCATTTGAAACAGAACACTCAATGCTTTAAAGAAGCCGAACCACTACGGACTGGGAGTTACTATGAAAATCTAAAGGTAAGTCACTTTGGTTCATATCTCCTCAAACAAACTGGGTTTCATCATTTCTTAGGAAAAGAGCTAGGGGTCTGTAAGTAGTTGGAAGATACTTACTTAAGTTAGTGCCGTACTTGAAAAATAATGTCTTCAAATAATGTGATTTTTTTTCGTGTTTGCAGATTTCTAATCCGGATGAATTTGATGTCATGCTGGCCATTCCAGTTGACCGAGTGGACGTGAGTCCATTTGGAGATGATGGAGCCTTTTACAGTGTGGAGTTAAAACGTGGCAATAGCCATCTGAAGAAATTTGAAGAGAGCAGCACTTTATCCGCCAGTAAAATGTTGGACGAGTTCAGGGCAGAAGTCAAGGAATGTGCCAAGAAATATCCAGGTAACTACCAGAACGTAGATATAAAGATCCAAAAGGGAAAAAGTCTGTGTAGGTGCCAAATGCTACTTAGCCTGAGTTCATTATTTGTATTATTATTATTTGCTTAAGTAACTTTTATTTGTTTGTTGAGCACTTCTGGTATGTCACATGGGTGTGGTTTGTGTATATACTGTACTGTAAGTCACCTGTTTCATGTCGAGTGCGGATGAACTTGTGCTGTCATTTTTTCTGTTGACCGTTTTTGTCCCTATAGTTACTGTTTTTATTTTGTTTATTAAATATCGTCAAACTATCTTACTTCAGTAGGCCTATGGACTTTCTCATTGAAAACGCATCGCAGCATAAAGCCAAGCTTACCTCTCTGCGACTCAAACTTAACTGGAAATTGAGCCGCCACAGTCTGCTTTAGTCAAATGTATATACATTATAAAACCATAATGAATACTAAATCAAAATTGTGCTTCTTGTTTGTATTTTCAGAATGGGAGCTGACAAGGAAGAAAAAAGGCTGCCCTGCAGTGACTCTGATCAGAACAGTACAATCGGTCACCGTCTCACTGGATATCGTTCTGAGCCTCGTGGTTAAATCGAGCTGGCCATCTTTCACCAAAGAAGGCCTTCAAATAGATAGCTGGCTGGGCACTAAAGTAAAGCGGGAATACAAGTGGTTGCCATATTATCTTGTACCAAAATTTGAAGGCACAGGTACAGAAGAGAAAGACGGGGTCCTAGCCAAGGGTAAGCCTTTCTCTTTGTTTACACAACATTTTGGGGCTTTTACATAAGCTATTTAATGAATGAAAACTGGAAAAAAGGGAAGCTTAAACTTTCCTTACCAGTTGAGTATTTTCTCTTCTTTACCACGCAGATACTTGGAGGGTGTCATTCTCTCATGTTGAGAAGGCCATACTGAAAAATCACGGATCGCAGAAGACATGCTGTGAGAAAGAGGGAGACCGCTGCCGCAGGTGAAGATTTTAACTTAATCCTCAAGTAAAAATAGTCTTTTATCCAATGCATTGCCATTACTTAGAAAAACAAGTATTTATGTAAATTTGGCAACAATGGTATAATTACAGAATAGAATAGAATATATCTTTATTGTCATCATACAAAGTACAACGACATTTCTTTGACAACTCTCACTGCAGTAGAAAATAGACAATAAATAAATATGAGTGGTAAAAGCAGAGGTAGTAGCGATGATGACAGTGCAACGAGATAAAATTCAATGTGCATATTTAAACTTACAGTCTAAATATATATTAGTAAAATAGCCATAAGTATGTCTACATAGTAGTACTTGCAGTCTTTGAGGTGTGTGTGTGTGTGTGTGTGTGTGTGTGTGTGTGTGTGTGTGTGTGTGTGTGTGTGTGTTCACAGTTGTTGTAATGTGCTCTGAGGTTGGACAGATTATTATTGTCCTCAATTTAAGGGTACATAAGTCTGTTCCTTTGTCTTTACATACAGGAAGGACTGTTTGAAGCTCTTGAAGCACCTTCTCAGTCTGCTGAAGGAAAATAACTCTTCATTTAAAAAGTTTTGTTCCTATCACGCCAAAACTACGCTGCTCCACGCCTGCTGCTCCAGAACTAAAGACACGGACTGGAGGGCCTCGAGTCTGAGCCAGTGTTTCCGCCTGCTTCTGGCGGACTTTGTGTCCCATCTGGAAGAGGGTATACTCAACAACTTCTTCATCCCAACCCAGAACCTGCTCTCCAGTCTCAGCAGGAACAAGTGCAACAGCCTGGCTCGTTGCATCAGGGAGGAATGCGACAAAGGCTTTCCTATTTTTAAATGACAACTTCACAAGAAGAGTTTGACCTGTGACTTCACCGCAGAAACATCTTTCAATAAAGAACTGGGCAACTTAAGCCAGGGTAATTGTTCAAGAAAGCATATTTGAAATGGAATTGTTGTAATTAATGCTTGTGTCTACCACATTGATTTATTTTCTCTAAACCTACCTTTTAATAAATGTCTAGCTTGTCCATGTTTGGCTTCTTTTGTATTTCTTAAATGCACTGCAACACCAAGTCCTTCATGAAAGTCAAAGTAAGAAAATGTAAGTAAACACAAACTGTCAATCGCTAACTATCTTGAAGGATGCAAGATATGCAGAAATCATGAAGTTGAATTGAATAACATATCCAAGACCCTTTTTATACACTAAGGGTTCATTGCTATTTACATCAGCAAAACACTTCATAATCTTACAAGAAGTCAAAAATGGTCGTATAGAGTAGGTTATAACGGTTTAAATAAGATTGATCTAAAAGATAGTGATAAGGGAAATCAAGTTTTATGCAATACAAAATTGTGCGCTTAACTTTGTTAATTAAAGTCATGATAGAGTGATAAAGAAAAGTTAAGACTGTGCTGGTCGGGACTTCTTAAATCAGGGATGTGACATACAACTTAAAATACATTTGAGCTTTAATCTCTTCTACCATGCAACAATTGCATGGTAGAAGACATTCAAATGTATAAAACGTTGCAATGCTTTGGAAAATAATCATGTTACGACTAAATAAGTTGTAATAAATGGGTTCAAACAGAGAAACCTTAGTATTTCACTTGTGTTGTAGAAAGGGCCCGATAGCAAGACTTAGCTAAAACGTGTTGTCCTCGAACGACCAGCTCACGTGTCAGAAGTGCTAACAGCAGAGGGCAAAAGAACACACATCCTTTACTCAAGTAGAAGTACAGATACTCATGTTTAAAAGTACTCGTAGTGACTAAAAAGTAGAAGTACTGACTAAACGTCTTTACTCAAGTAAAAGTAAAGAGGGCTTTGAAATGTACTTGAGTAAAAAGTACCCATAACTACCAGCTGTTTTAAAGAGTACCTGACCTCCCTTTATATTAATAGAACAATATTGTCATTGTTGGCTAATGAATGTTTCGATGCTGAACAACGGCAACATGACAACGTTTTCATTGGTCCCTCTTCTTTAGAGAAGACCAGGAAATGATGGATACACGGATCGTGTTCAAATCAATAGGCACGCAATGACTCTAAATAATAATGATCACGCCACCAAACACACATTCAAACTAAAGGAACCAGCCTGTTTGGAAAATGTAAGAAGTAGAAAGTACAGGTGTTTGGGTTCAAAATGTAAGAAGTAGAAAGTACAGGTATCTGTGTTCAAATGTAAGAAGTAGAAAGTACAGGTATTTGTGTTCAACATGTAAGAAGTAGAAAGTACAGGTATTTGTGTTCAAAATGTAAGAAGTAGAAAGTACAGGTATTTGTGTTCAAAATGTAAGAAGTAGAAAGTACAGGTATTTGTGTTCAAAATGTAAGAAGTAGAAAGTACAGGTATTTGTGTTCAAAATGTAAGAAGTAGAAAGTACAGGTATCTGTGTTCAAAATGTAAGAAGTAGAAAGTACAGGTATTTGCGCCCCCCCCAACCCACGTACCAACAAGTAACACCACGCCTACCCAATCCTACCAACATGGCTAATATTTAGAATTTTCAGTCAATCTGGCATGTCAAACCGCACACCTATTTGTCAAAAGCAGGGACGCAGCCACATAGTTCAACCAAAGTAGGTCTAGCCTAAAGCTATTTATTGTAGGGACATTTATTAATGCAGCCGCCACTCTTTTTCTTTCTTTTCAGCCCCGCTGGGCGTTTGGCTGCCACCGGCACCATCCATTTGTTCAGCTCACGTGAATAAATGTGACATGAGTGAGGGTGGGGCTGTGATTTCGGCTATACACCACCGCCGCGTAGTAATAAAGTTGAGCGCATACATAGTGAGACCTACAGTACACAGACGGTTTAGAAAATATATGAATTTGACCCTATAGAAAAGCTGTGTTATTTATGGTGAAGAGTGAGTGTCATTTAAAACAATGTATAATGAGTGAGGTTGTGCCTCATATATATATCTTGTCACTGAGGGCCCTCTCCGGCCTTGGTAAGAATGGAGAAACCAGCTCGAGTGCACTAGAATTTGAAAGTACGCAGCCGAAAAAGATCTGCCCCTTCCTTCAGACTTCCTTACAGAGCCCCTCCAACACACACGAACGCGCACATGACCAATGAGGTCACGAGATAAGTTTGTGCACAGATGGAAGGCTGACAGGCAGGTAGGCCATCCAGTTATTTTAGCCGGGCCGGCTCAGATGATTGGTCGTGCTTTTTACAGCGCCACGGCTTCCACAGATGCATTTTTTTTTAATGTATTTATTTTCAAAGCATTTCATGTATTCATTGCTGTCGGGATGTTAAGAGCATTCCATGGAATATAACGTGAAGTGAATTACCTACCCCACCTTTCATACTGGGCTTCACTTCCTGTGGAAAGACATATTTGGTAATTATAAGACTGAATAGTTTTGCCTTTTTCTAATTAATGATTATTAACTAACATTTACCTTTGGCGTCTTCTTTGTAAACTTTTCCCATGGTAGTTGATTTATGGAAATGCGTCACTGCAGATTTAGTCATTTCTTTATCACAAGATTGAAGTCGCGAAGCCAATAAAATACACATGGTGTCAGATCTCTTTAAAAAGGAGAATTTATTTTACAGATTGAATTCTGGCCAGATAAAGAAATGACACGAACAAAAGATTCAGAGTGATTGTTAACACTGCAATGGTTGGTGAGTTACAGACAGGAGAAAACTGTCAGAATTGTACATTTCAAACATCTTTTTAAACAGAAGCACAACACAAGGTGCCTCACTGATAAAGGATGACAATCCATCAAAACCCATGCAAACACAACTTTTCAATCAAAGAAAATGTATAAAAGAAAATATATACAATAAAAAATAAATGTACAACAGATCCTGTTATAACCTGATGAGAAAAACGTAAAACAAACAACGTTATTCCTAAATTATAATTCACTCATCCTTTTTTATCTGACAGATAGTATTCTTTTATAACAAAGTGTGGACAACAACGATTTTTTGTCTTTATAAAACACTTGAGTCCTTATGTAGGGAACCTTGTGATATGTGTGGACATAGACTAGAACGCCCATTCATTGTCTTGATCTCTGCCTCTTCTCCCTCCACCTTCTCTCCTTCCCCATCCTCCACCACCACCTCCTCCTCCACCACCTCCCCATCCTCCTCTTCCTCCTCTCGGATTGTCCATCTCTTTGTCCCTCTTGTTCTTCGCGAATCTCTCTGCCATAATCACCAGCTCCTCAGGGACTTCCTACAACAGGATTAACAAAGAGTACATTCATTTAGACATTTTACTAAAATGATTTTATTTATATATATATATATATATATATATATATATATATATATATATATATATATATATCTATATATATATATATATATATATATATATATATATATCTATCCATATACACATATCTACACATATATATATATATATATATATGTATATGTAATATATATAATATATATATATATATGTATATGTGTGTATATGTGTATATGTGTATATGTATATATGTATATACACATATATACACATATACACACATACGTATATGTGTGTATATGTGTATATGTGTATATGTATATGTATATGTATATGTCTATGTATATATATATATATACTATATATATATATATATACTATATATATATATAATATATATATATATATACCACATATACATATATCTATATACCATATATACATATATATATATACATATATATATACATATACATATATATATACACACATATATATATACATATATATATATACATATACATATATATATATACATATATACATATATATATATACATATACATATATACATATACATATATATATATACATATACATATACACATATATACATATACACATATATACATATACACATATATACATATATATATACATATATACATACATACATATATATTTTTAAACATGTTCAATTCAGATGACATGACGCACTCATCCCCTTCAATAACAGTGTTTACTTAAGCTTTCATATTGCAAATACTAGCTGGAAACTAAGCATTTGTTCAACAATATATTTATTTGAAGTGAAACAATAGCATGCTTTTGTTTATTAGTAAATACAATAAAACCTATTGTCCCTTAGCAGTGAAATACCAAAGGGAGATAGACGCCCCTGTGCATGCCAGACAATTCTATGAACACTTTGAGTTACCTTACTGTCAAACACATTTTAAGGTAAAGCAAAAGGTTTGTCAAAATAATATGTTTGCATCAACCTGTTCAGCTCGCTCCAGGATGAGAATCAGCTCAGCGGCCATCCTCCAGTTCTCTCTCGTTACCAGGGTGATGGAAGCACCCGAGCGCCTGGAGCATAAATGCATCACCATTAAAACACACAGACACTGGCAGTGATTTTCAAATTGTGACACTCTCAGAATAAGGTGATCATTACTGTTGCGTTCCCTCCTAAACTAGGGGGTACAAAGGGGAGTGACAACATATGAAAATAACCGGGAAAGAGAACAAACTGATTTGTGAAGCCACTAGATCAGTGGTTCCCAACCTGGGAATAAAAAAAAAAAAATGTGTTTACATAGAATTGTAACACAATACATGATTGTCACTAAAAGCCTTGTCTCTACATTACAATAACATAAAAAATAATTGATTAATTCATTTGAATACAAATTCAAGTTAGTAGCCATTATAGGCATACAAAGACAGAAATGTATAATTCTTTCTTTTATAGAAATGTTTCTTCTGCCCGTAAAGTGTCCAAACCAGGCTTTTCTGGATAAGCGCATTTTTAAAAACATAGTCATTGTCCATGCCGGCTTCAGATTATTTGTCACAATTGCTCCGATCAGATCGGTCTCCTCCATTTTGTAGATTATATACGACTTTTGTATCCACATAAACACATCGGCAAAATCCGGCTTACTTTGAGCATGTGTTTTAAACAGTTTAATCCCTTTGTGAATTGTTTCCACTTGCGCCGTCCTTTAATTTCTTCATACAGCGGGAATCCAAATTAATTAATCCTGAGTCCAATAACCATCAAAGTCACTCCAATAGTGCTCCTTGATTACGCTTTCATCCTCTGACAAAATACTTCACATTCATCCAGTTTGTGACAGTAGTTGTAGCATTTTTGAGACTTTTAAACTTTAATTACCGCTTGTGTGTGTGTGTGGGGGGGGGGGGGGGCAACTTCCAACAGGAGTCATTTGGGGGGGCTCTTGGGAAAAAAGGTTGGGAACCCCTGGTCTAGATGATGTTTTAATTAATCAAAAAATAAAGAGGGCTCACCAGCCAATTTGCAAAGTAAACTAATGACAAACACGTAAACTCTTACCCTGCTCGTCCAGTGCGGCCCACTCGATGGACATACTCCTCGATGTTGCGAGGGAAGTCATAGTTGTAAACATGGGTTATGTCATGGACGTCCAACCCCCGAGATGCCAAGTCCGTCGCGACCAGGATGCGAACTCGGCCTGGAAAAATATTAAATTGTTGGTCAATTGTCTAAGGGACAATTTCATCCTACAGGACATACGACTGTGAAACTGCACTATTTCTATTAACTTGGACTATTATCTGTTGTATTGTGTTGCACTGTTGGAGGAGCCTGTGACCTAAGATTTTCATTGTCATAACCAGAGTTCCCGTTCTATTATTATTTTGCCGGTCAACATGTCCGTTAAAGTTTAAATCTTCCGGACAAATTAGAAAAGTGCCGGTCAAAGGTCTTCTTTGTTATTTATTGAGCTTTAAAACAAATTGATATGATTCGATATTAAACAAACTAATTATAGTAGATTAACTATTCAAAAGTGTAGAGTAACTTACAATGACACGGGAATAATAAACGGAGCGCTCTCTCTCTCCTGACAGCCCGTCAGTATCATGCAGCTCGTACCCGACAGTAAAACTAAACATATCTATAACTAGTTTAGGTAGTTTGAGAGGTAATTAAAATAGCTACGTGTGATATTCTAACCTGAAGTGTGTGTTTTGTTCCGCTCACCGCTGCAGGTGGTCATGCAGAGCTGCGTGTCGACTCGTCAGCAGCAGCTGATCTCTCTCTCACGTCAGATTAGACTTCACTCGCGTTTATGTCCATATCGATCAGATCTAGCTAATGATATGACTACCTGCTTATTTAAAGACACCTAAACAATAAGCGTCGCTATGCAACCGGGTGAGGCCACAAAGTATAGCGCAGCATTATGCATTTGTTTACATGCCCACCGGAACCCAGAGGCATTACCAACAGATCAACGCACAATCAACCCATACAGGACATCTCTTTCTCCACGTTAAGTGTTAGACATTAGAATTGACTATTCTTGTCTGTCACACTCTTTTGTCTGTCACATACTCTTTTGTCTGTCACATACTATTCTTGTCTGTCACATAAGTGGCGCAACTGATGCAGTATTGCGCTAAGGGGAAATTATTTTGACCGGAGAGATTTAGATTTGCCGGTCTTCAGCATATTTTACCAGTCAAAGTCCGGTAATTACCGGCTAACGGGAACTCTGGTCATAACTACACTGTAGCTATGCACACATGACAATAAAAGCCTTGAACCTTGAATTTGGCTCTTTAGCATTGACTTGTGGGTAGCTCATTGGTTTCAGTCTGCCCTGATTCCCCAGGCAGAGAAACACACTTTCCTCTCCGCTACGTACCGTTTTTGAAATCTCTGAGGGCCTCTTCACGGTCACACTGATCACGGTCACCATGGAGACTCTGCACAGCCATGCCCTGCAGACACATGTCACTGGCCAGGTCATCACATCTGAGATAGCATGAGACAAAAGCATACTCTTCACTGAAATGGTAAGTCAGTATGTGGTTAATTGGTATTTCAGGGTATATGCAGGAATCCTGAAGTCAAATGTAAAACCTTTTAAGACCTTTTTTAAGACCCTTTCCATACATTTTAAGACCTCATTGCCACTGAGTTTTAACCGGTTACATTGGCGACACACTTTACCTCACATTGACTATATACAGTATTGATTGTCCTTCCTCCTTATCTTCCAACCATTTGGACGCAGACTTGCATTTCCCCATAACGATGTTGTTTAACAACCGGCGTAAACGGACCTTCGCACGCTATCAAGCAGTGAGCGTGCGATGTCCTGTTCAGATGACGTCAAATCCAACGGGATGCCATAAATAAACTACACAGAATCACACTACACACCTACGCAATGAATACAACCTCTTTGGACAATTTATATACTTATTGAAAACAAGCTACAAAATGTAATACCTTGGAAAATGCCCTTTAATACTTTTTAATAGCCTTCATTTTCTTTATCAACTTTTAATACTTTTGAAGACCCCGCGGACACCCTGTATTTACCAGCAACTGTTGGTGGTAGTTAAAACCACTATTTACCTTGTTTACAAGCTATTTGTTAGTGACCCATTCCCCACTCACACAAGCTTCTTCCCAACAAAGATGAGGACTTTTTCCTCGGGCAGCATGTTACTGATGAAGTTGAACAAGTAGGACTTTTTGTCGTCTTCATGGACGATCAGCACCGTTTGGTCCACTGTGTTAACCGCCTGAGACCAAGAGAAACAGGAAGTAAGTAAACATGAATTATCAGACCACACAGGATTTGTAATGTATTTTCTACAAGCTATTAATCAAAAAAGGAGAAATCTGATAAGAATATATAAAGGAGAAATAATGTAGCTTTTTTTGTGAATGAGAAACCTGAATTTCCCTGTTTGCTCTCATTTAATTAGCTAATCAACACAGACACACTTAAATTACGTTTTATTTTATTTTCACTTACCGCCAAGTCCAGGGTTCCCACATAAACCATCATGGGGTTCTTTAGATAGGACTTTGCCAATCGTCTCACACCTGTGGGCCAGGTGGCACTGAAACATGGACATTTGATATAGATTAACAAAGCTAGTTTTTAAAATTCTAAACCCAGGGTTCATATACTTTTTCACCAATGACTTCTCCATGACCTTTACTGTACCTACTGTACTCTTTCTCAGCGGTACCACTGAAAATGGTTTATTTTAACATGGAACAGGAAAATAAGGTCTGCATATGAAACATGTTGGTCCTATCTAAATCAAATAGGCTTACTAGCTTCTACAGGCTAAAGCAACTAAAATCTCTCACCAGCAAAATACCTCGACAGTTAAATGCTATTTCACGTTTCATTACTATACGATACAGTATTTATTATCATTATAGTATTACTATTTCGGCGATTAGCTAAAATATAAATAATATTTGATGCAACTTTAGTTAAATTTCCATGACTTTTCCAAAACTTTCGGAAAGATATTGTTTTCCATAACTTTTCCAGAGCCTGGAATTTGCATTTTGAATTTCCATGACTTTTCCAGGTTTTTAATGACCGTAAGAACCCTGTAAACCGCATATCCTACAATATTTCAAACAGCCTTCATAGCACTTCTGTAAGGAAAAGCCTATAAAAGCTATTTAACGCAGGGGTGGAATTTGCTTTTAAAAATGTCCATTAATTATACATTTATTTCCCATTCCTTCATACCTTTCTTTTGACAAAATGTAAATAAATGACAATGTTGTGATACAGAATACATAACTTTCATGTTAAAACGGTAATAAATATACACCATGATGAAACACATGGCCTGAAATGATGAATACATGCACTATAACACAATCTCTAAACTGTGGAAGGACAACAAACCAACATTGTTATTTTATGGACAGTGTCTGCAATCTAAACGCTTGCTTGTGTCCCAGTGTCCCGTCTATTAACACATGTTTTCCATCACGTGTAATAAAGTACTTTCCGTGACCTGATTTATACCTGGTCATGACAGTCTGTCGGTCGGGGCGGATGTCGATCAGAATCTTCATAATCTGGGGTTCAAAGCCCATATCCAGCATCCGGTCGGCCTCGTCCAGCACCTTTAAGTAAGTAACATTTATTTATAAAAGCGCTTTTCACAGACATAGTCACAAAGTGCTTGACAAAACATTAAGACATCATAGGAATCATAAAATAATCAATGCCCACACAAGCCACGTGTTAAGAAGTGCTAAAAACACAATACACAATAAAAACATAGGATTAAATAGAATAAAATAGAAGCACACGTTACTAATGATCAGAGCAGTTATTAAAAACAACCCATCTGTACTCCAACAAAACATTGAAAAATAAACATATAGCCTATGGCATGCCAACACCCTAGAACTGAAGAATGTCACAGATAAAAGCCGACAGCAGACCAAGTAGGTGATGGAGCGCAGATTGATGAGCTCGTTCATCTGGAGGTCGTTCAGTCGGCCTGGTGTCGCGATCACGATGTCCACGCCGCTCCTCACCGCGTTGATCTGAGCTCGCCTGTCCCCTCCGCCATAGATACAGACACTGAGAGAACAGAGGAGGAACAGTCACGGACGGCCGAGTCACCGTGATGATAAGCTCATTCAATAAAAGGAATACTTCCACCCAAAAAACGATGATTTGTGTATCAAGTACTAAACCCGTGTTACCATACATTTGTTTTGACCCCCCACACATGCCTCCAGTGACTGAGGAATCCAAAAACTGAGAAAATGATAAATAAAAATAGGGGCCACACAACTCAAGCAGTATCGTCTCATTGATCAATTCTCGCTAAAACATGACTATTTTAAAACACTTTGGCATCAGCAGCTCATTCTTGTGCCAGTGTGCTACTCGTTTAAAGTGGACCTATCATGCTATATTTTAATAATATAGTGTAGGACCATACCTATATAAGGCATATTTATACTTTTTTTTTTTTCAAAATACCAAACAGATCATGCATTTTAGCCATGCCTCATTTCGCTCAATTTGAAAAATGTTAGCTCTGTTTTTGCAAGGGCTGATTCTGTGAGAACTAGGGATGGCAGAAACTGATCATGATCAAAATCGAACAGCCCTGGCGAATATTAATCGATTATTCGACACACCACCATCCTGACGTCAGGACAGTGTTCAAATCTGGATCAGTTTTGATCAGATCCGTTGCAGCCCCTTTTTTAGAGATTTGGGTATGGAAGAAAATAGAGAGGGTTGTTTTTTCTGACACTTGGTGAGTTCCCTGGAACACCGGGGACACATATTCATGTATAAAAGACGTACACAAGTGCATTTTGCATGATAGGTCCCCTTTAAGTGTTTTTAAAATCAGGGTGAATAATGGATGTACAAATTATAAATATTGTCTAAGACTTATTTGAATAAGACTGCTGGACCTTTTGTAGCCTTTAAAGCTGTACTTGCTGCACTCCTGTTCAATCTGCAGGGCCAGCTCTCTGGTGGGAGTCAGCACCAACATGCCCGGACCCCCCCCGCTTGGCTCTGGGCCTGTCAAGGAAGAGAGGACAAGAAATAAGAAGTTTGACGGATAAAACAGCTCTAAATCAGATGAGGATACAACACAGCTTTATTTATAAGGCACTTTAAAACCTCCAGACCAAAGTGCTGTACAGTCAAATAAACAAACAAAACGGGGCGGAGTGGCGCAGTGGGCTGTACGTTTGATCATCAGAGCAAGGGGGCGTTGGGGAACTCCAGTTCGAAACCCGCTCCCGCCGCCACTGCGTCAGGCCGTTGTGTCCTTGGGCAAGACACTTCACCCGAATTTGCTCCTGTGGGTATTGTCCACAGTACATGACCGTTACATGTATGTATGTGTAATGTGTATCTGTAAAGCGCTTTGGGTCATGGAAAAAGCGCTATAATAAATATAAGGAATTATTATTAAAACATGCACCAAAAAAAAAAATCACATCGCTCACACACCATAAACAAGTACAAGTGAAGAGAGAACACACTTTGTTGTATAACAACGATACCTAAAGGAAGGGTCCTGAACTCACACAACTTGTCCGTCCATGTGGATGAAGCCTGGCAGCAGGTAGGCCAGAGTTTTGCCCGTTCCTGTCTGAGCTATGGCGATCACGTCGTCTCCGCTCAGAGACACTGGCCACGCCTGAGACTGAGATGGAAAACACAAATATCATACATACAAGATTCAAGGCTTTTATTGTCATTTGTGCATAGCTACAGTTTAGTTATGATAATGAACATCTTAGGTCACAGGCTCCTCCAACAGTGCAACAACAATAAAACGGATAAAATAGTGCAAGTAAATAAAAAAAGAAAATAGATAACATTTATAAAGCTACAGAACTACACAACCAATTGACCACCACAAAATTGTAAATGTCTTAATGTATGTAGCTATAAAACACAAAAGCATTAACAAGCTTAAAACACAAATGTAAACCTTAAAGGTAGGGTAGGTAAGAATGGAGAAACCAGCTCGAGTGCGCTAGAATTTGAAAGTACACAACCGGAAAAAATCTGCCCCTTCCTTCAGACTTCCTCACAGAGCCCCTCCTCCAACACACACGAACGCGCACATGACCAATGAGGGCACGAGATAAGTTTGTGCACAGATGGAAGGCTGACAGGCAGGTAGGCCATCCAGTTATTTTAGCCGGGCCGGCTCAGATGATTGGTCGTGCTTTTTAACAGCGCCACAGCTTCCACAGATGACATTTTTTAATGTATTTATTGACAAAGCATTTAATTTATTCTTTATTATTTATTTATTTTAAAAAGCAAAGCAAGTTTAGACTAACTTGGCAAAAATCATGGAGGAACCGTTCAGAGTAAACCCTTTGAACTTGACTAAAGCACATTTTATACTGTGTCACGGCTCTCAAAGCTTAATGGAGGTTATTCTTTTGTGTAGCTGGTTCACATCGACCTACTTTGTTCTAGAAATAACTACATGTGGCACACTCAGTTTCTCTGTTGCACTCAGTTTCTTTTCCAGGCTATGCTGTTCTACCAAATTGAATACAGACAATTTGGAGATATTGGTAGTTCAAATAAGGACAATTCATGATTTTCTGGGAACTCATTGACATTTCTTGAAAACGATTACACATCAACATTTTCAAAAATAAAGTCATGTTAGGGAGTGTCACTGAACTGGATTGCACACATACTAATCTAATGGCATCACACCAGATGTTATATATATATGCAGGGTGGGTCAGGGTGCAGCCTCTCCCTTTCCACAGAATGAACATTGTCAAACAGCCATTATCTGTTTCATCAGACCAAGCCTTTTACAGTGAAACGAAAGTGAAACATGAGGATTATATTTAATTTCTTCTTGCATCACTCCTTATTTGGGCATTGAGAAACATGTAAAAGCGTAAAATACATGACACTTTTCTCTGTGCACGGCAAAACAAGCTCGCCAAAATGGCTTCACTGGTCTGGCAGTATTTTAAGGTGTCCGAAAATGACTGTAAAAAAGCGGTATGCAACGTGTGTGTGAAGCAGAAATCCTACAGCTCCGCCCACTGTGACGGACCGGTGAGCGGTGAGACCTAACACACTTAGCTATTTGATCTACCTCTGGAACAAGCTAAACTAGTTATACATATATTTATTCTTCACTGTCGGGTCACTCATTACCGGATCAGTGAACTGCATGAGATGCTACTGTGTTTATTGTATTTTTGTAACTCTGGCGCAACAATTTCCTTCGGGATGAACAAAGTCTTATCTTAAAAACAAAGTATTCCAATTTCCATACTTTTCTAGGGCAGGGAATGTACCTTCTATTGTCTTCCCATTACTCTGAATACAGTGGAAACACAGAACTATTATTTCAAACAACGGTTCAGTTCAATAACTCAAATAAAAAAGTATGAATGAATATAGTTTTTCTGCTCAGCTGCCAATATATTTTGTCAAGTAAGACTTCCTTTTTGTTCTTTCAGTTCTGCTTTTATAAAATAAAAAGGGAAACGCTCAATACTATAGCCGTAAATGCTGCGGGTATTTCCAGATACGGATCTTTGTAAATCACGGGGATTACTTTTGGCAACAGATAAGGTCACTACAGGTGGATTTGACTTTGTAACGTCTAACCACACACAGTATGCCACAAGAATATTTTTGTTCTAAATATAAAAAGCACCCATTTATCGGAACAGTTATAAAAGAAACTTGTGCATTTTACAGGACGGAGCGTGATGTTCCCCTGATTGAAAAGTAAAAAGTTAATAATTGCCAAAGTTTGTGGGTTATTGGGTTTTGGTCATTAATAGGGATGTAACGATATATCGAATATCGCGATAAATAAATGTCTCGATACGTAAGACTGACGAAATCTACAGTTTTTGTTTTTTTTTAAACCTTTATTTAACCAGGTGGTCCCATTGAGATCATTGATCTCTTTTTCAAGGGAGACCTGTCCAACATGGCAGCAAGTAGGTTACAACATGAACATAAAACAGATAACACAAAAGGACATCGTATTTACAGGGCTACATTTACATACCTAGAGACATTGACAAGTACCAACAGTATATGTATATCTCGCCCTGTCAATAAGCCTCACCTTCTTGGCAAAAACTGTATTGTTTTTGAAGTGGTGGAGAGACAATGACCAGTTTTACCCACTGCTGTCACCCATGGCCAAAGCATATCTCTCTGTCCCAGCAACATCAGTACCAAGCGAGAGTTTTCTCCACAGCAGGGGATATTGTAAACGTCCAAACATCCCAGCTTCTACCTGGAAATGTGGACATGCTCATATTCCTAAAAACCTGTCTGATGATGCCGAGTGAGTTAGTG
Source organism: Trematomus bernacchii (assembly GCF_902827165.1). Lineage (NCBI taxonomy): Eukaryota > Metazoa > Chordata > Actinopteri > Perciformes > Nototheniidae > Trematomus > Trematomus bernacchii. Next base: position 15,763,208 of record NW_022987828.1, read on the forward strand.
AGTTTGAGTTGAGTTACTTGAAAAACTAAAGTGAAACTTGATTTATTGCAGGGTCTGATTATTATATTTTTGACACTTTAAAATACTACTATCTTACTAAAATGCTGTACAAATCAGATTTATTATTTAATAAAGAACATTTTTTTCAATATCGCAATAGATATCGTACCGTGGACTTGTTATCGCGATATTATCGTACCGTGAGTTTTTGGTATCGTTACATCCCTAGTAATTAATTTAACCAAGTAGAAATTAACAGCACGATTTAATGTGAATTCCATTTTCTCATCAGAGCACTTTAAACCTTTTGTCAGTCTGATCAAACATAAGCCTCGTTCACAGCTTTGCTTCAATCTAATACATTATGAAATAAGTTAACAATGTGGGTTACTTTGATTTGAAAATAGTCATCAGAAATGCTTCAAAGTATTTGTGTATTTTGTGGTTAGTGCCCGGCTCATACCTGGATAGGTGTTGGTTTTTCAAAGCCAACTCGATCAATATTTTCCATGATCTCTGGGAAAGGCTTGAAGGCCTCCAGGAAGGTGCGACAGGGATTTGGGAAGGGACGCTTCTCCCCACCCTCCAGAAGGTCATCCACAAAGATATTGTTATTCTCTTTCCTGTGGAACCAAAACATTGGGGAATGTGTTGCAAGGGTAAAGAGTGGTTGGCCCCAACTAAAAACTAAAACGTTGTCTTTGTCTAGGACCGTATTGTGGTTTTGTATCAAACTGTGTCCAGACACCACATGATAATCATTGGGTTTCTACTACAAAGAATATTCTTTCCATTTCATAATCAAAACCGGTTTCACTGCTAAATATATTTAAGAAGGTAACATTAAGCCAGAGACGGAGTGTAACAAAGGGCTGTCGTTACTGGGCCTTTTGTCCTGTACACATACATTTGGAACAACTGCCAATCCCTTTGTCAACATTGCATGCAGTTAACTCTAAGTATTATATACTGATTACATAAACAGGGTATATGCAGGAATCCTGAAGTCAAATGTAATCCCTTTTAAGACCTTTTTTAAGTCCCTTTCCATACATTTTAAGACCTCATCGCCACTTTGAGTTTTAACCGGTTACATTGGCGACACACTTTACCTCACATTTACTATATACAGTATTGATTGTCCTTCCTCCTTATCTTCCAACCATTTGGACGCAAACTTGCATTTCCCCATAACGATGTTGTTTAACAACCGGCGTAAACGGACCTTCGTGCTATCAAGCAGTGAGCGTGCGATGTCCTGTTCAGATGACGTCAAACCCAACGGGATGCCATAAATAAACTACACAGAATCACACTACACACCTACGCAATGATTACATTCAGGCAGACTGTAGAATACAACCTCTTTGGACAATTTATATACTTATTGAAAACAAGCTACACAATGTAATACCTTGGGAAATGCCGTTTAATACTTTTTAATAGCCTTACTTTTCGCTAAATTGATTTATCAACTTTTAATACTTTTTAAGACCCCGCGGACCCCCTGATAAAGAGGTGGATAAATGGTGCCACCTAGTGCCCTGAGGCCTAAATGAATACCAATGCCATCAGCAAACCAATACAAATGTTGGTTTTAAAGCCAAGCAATGACATCCTTACGAGTTTTTTAAAAATAAAACAGGTGTCCAGCATCATCGTATACAATGAAGAAACCCCTTTATACAAACAAAGGAAAGATGATGTGATTAAAATGTATCAAAGGCAGATTTACCTCCATTCAATGACTTCCTCCGCTGAGAGTATGGAAACACTCTCTGCCACCGTGTAAAAGTTCTTCTTCAGTGGTGGGACGTCTGAAGGGAGTTGCAAATTATACAGTAATACTTTGAAGCCATGAATTCATTTTATTCATGTTGGTGTCATATCACAAGGCCGTTATACCGTTCAACATTAGCTAGTAACTACAGACAAAGAAAATATATAAAATAGTTTTGTTAGTTTTCAAATCCATATGCAGCAGTAGGGCCATCACCTGCAGTTTATGTACAGTAGTGAGAATAAACAAGTCCTCACCTTTCCACTTGAGCTCTAGAAACTTTTCCTTGTTGTCCCGGAGGTTTTTCCAATCCATTACGAAGAGGGGCAGGGCAACAGTCGAACTCTTTAATTCTGCAGCAGACCAGCAAGAGCTATTCGTCTCTCCTCCATCTTCTTTCCCCCTGTAGCCTCCTCCATTGCCACCCCCCCTGTAGCCTCCTCCAAAGTGCCCCCCTCTACCAGGACCTGAGAAACAGAACAATACACCAGAGAAAAAATATTTTATAAAACTGCAGCATGGTAGTGTAACCAAGAATCAGCAAGTGTCACAACTTTGTGTTTTCTACGCACACTGCTTCCATTGATACAGCTATCAAGTTCAATAGAGGAACTGATAATGCTTAAGACATCTAAATGTGTGAGTATTCATTGCATAACGAGATCAGTTACTTTTTTTAATGTTTTGTCTGTTCATCTTGCTTTATTATTTACTTTATAACAGAAACGGAAAAGCAGAAATATTTGTGAAGTCTATCTTGTTATGCCCCAAACATCTACTGCACCAAACTTTTGGTTGCAGAAACAAAGTGTAAGAAAGCTGGGGGGGATATATTCCACACTGTATGGGCTGCCAAGTGTGACACCTAGTGGTGACATGTTGTAAACAAGCCTAGTCCCATATTTGGCTTAATATCCTACCCGTCTGAACATTTAATGTGGCCCTGCTAAATAAAAATCTAGAATGTTTTCACATGCAAAAAAATGTGGTTCTGAGGACAAAGCGTCACATTTGACAACATCTATGGGATGAGACTTGTGGAAGGATATTTTGCACCAAATTGAATGCTTTCATGATAGATAGTTTTCAGAATAATTACCATTTTGAGAGTTGCTATCTGACACCAGTTCTTCAATCATCTCCTTGGCCTTCTGCTGGGCTTCAGAGGACCCCAAGAGGACCACCTCACCTTCATAGTCCCCTTTGTTTATCTACAATGTAAAAAGTGAATACAAAAAACTGCTGAGATAAAAGGGAAGATATCAAACATCCTAGACCACTACATGTATTTTACCGATTTAATAAGCTACTTTGAGGATTTAGATTAATACAAACCAATAATACATTATAGGTTAAAGCAACCCAGTAGTATAAAAATAAATCCACATTTTCATGGATGTGCGCCAACATCATTAGCTTGACACTAACGACACTGAACTTGCCTTAATCCTTGCACCAGTGCTTTCTTCAAGTTCACGGATTTTGGATCCTCCTTTACCTTTAACAAGATATAACGCAATGTTACAGATCATACCCACACACATGTTCCTGAATCTGTGCAGAATGGGGATCACACAACCATTGCCATGTGACTGCTTAGCCTAACTAACGTTAACTTGGCATAGGCTAATGTAGATATCTAACAGTAGCATTTAGCTCCAACGGATGAAATAAAAACATTTTGAAGTGAATGTACTGCTATGGAAATATAACATGTCAATTAAAGTACATTAGCCGCGTTCACACCGGAGTACTTTCCCCCGTACTTTTCGCGTTTAGTTCCGTTAGTACCTCTTATGTCGCGTTCACACCAAAAAGAGTACCGAGTGCCGGGAACTTTTACCCCCATTTTTAGTGCCTGCTGAGAGATGGTACTTTCCTGGGGGAAAAAAGTGCCCCAGTACTGATTGGCTGGGCGAATTGCAAACCACGGCCCGTAAAACTCTGAAATGTTTTGTAGAGCCGCCATTTTATTATACTCGCATTAGCATTATTAGCATTAGCATTAGCCCAGCGCACAAACGCAGAGAGACTAACTTATGGCAACACAAAAGAAAACATGGGAGCGGTGGAGTGATGAGGAGGTGTCGGCGTTCTGGCGATTTACTCCCTATCGCTGACTGGCTTCAGTAGAAGCTGCTGGGAGTCCCAGCAGCTTCGGCTTCAGCCAGTCCCCAACTCCGGGGACTTCCGGCCGGGGACTTCGGGTGGCAGTATACACCGTGAAGTGGTTTGCGGCCTGCCAGTAAACCCAAAGCAGAAGAAGACGATGTGACGTCAGCGGCTCATTTGCGTAATCTTCCCTCAGGGAACTTATTCCGGTGTGAACGCGATCTGTACTAAGTGCCCTGGAGTAATAAGTGCACTAAGTGCCGGCACTAAGTACGGCAAAGTACTTTGTGTGAATGCGGCTAATGACATTCACAGGCTGTGAAAATAGAGTACAGTCCCTCACCAATTTGCTCTAACGTCTAACAGTTTGACACCAACTGAAGTCCGCTGATTTAGCCTAGCTAGTGATTTAGCATAGCTAGCAATACAATTTAGCATAGGTTCCACACGTTTATAGCACAATTTAAAACTGGAATAACTGTTTTTAAAACATACCTATTATCCTGCCAACCAAACCATTTTCCACGGTGAAAGTCACAGGCTGTGAAGAGTCCGACTTTTCATCGCCAAAGGTTCCCCGTCCTGGGCCTCCGGAGGCTGTGCAGAAACAAAGTGTAAGAAAGCTGGGGGGGATATATTCCACACTGTATGGGCTGCTAAGTGTGACACCTAGTGGCAGAGGTGGGAGTAAGTCCTACATGTGCAAGTCATGAGCAAGTCTCAAGTCTTGACCTACAAGTATCAAGCAAGTCCCAAGTCACTGTGGTGAGAGTCAAGCAAGTCAAGTCATTGCTCAGGTCAAGTCAAGTCAAGTCAAGTGAAATTCTGATGAATAAGCCCAGTTTCCGCATTTAAATCAGTTAAAAGACAGTGGTTATGAAAATGGATTCAACCCACACTATGATCTTCATTACATACACAGTTAATCATTTGAAATCTAATTTAGACCGATGACAATCATATTAGATTAATATTAACCCTAGAACTGCAGACAATATAGCTAGGACAAAAAGTCTGTTCAAAAAGGCAGAATTCCAGGTAAGAAAATCATATATGGCATTTGCCATTACACATATTTAATTTAAATTTCTGTTAACACTAGAACCGCCAACAGCGTCAGCACCTACATAGATATCATTTTCAAATCATTTAATTTGTCCTCTTCATTTCCTTATAAACTAAGTAGGACGATTTAAAACTCACTTAATTGGGTTAATTTAGAAATTGCTTCAGTTTATCATCATAACAGATCAAAAAGTTCAGATTCATTTTACAATAAATCAAGGAATGATGCACTTCTACAAACAAAAACAACATAATTAAAACATTTAAACAAACTACTAAAAGTAGATGAACTACATTATTCAACAGTTTACAGTAACTTCTGATAATAACACAGGGGAAATAAACGAGGCATCTCTTTTCCTCTCTCTCTCTCCCTCTCCTGACAGCCCGTCAGTATCGGGGTTAGTACAAATGAATCCCTTGGTGGTTCTAGTGTTCATTTACCGTTTTGTCTTCTCTTTGCAATGCTTAATCGATTTGAAACCAAGTCTAACGTAGCTTAAACTTAACGTTAGCTTTCTAGCTAACACAACACATTCACGCACCTTTCTCTGTGGTTTTTTTTGCAGTGACGAATGAAGTTGGATGTTGTGGTGGTCCTGTCACTGATCTTTATGCTGCAGACCCTGCATACCGATGTTCTCTTCTTATTAGCGTCATCGACAACATAATCCTTGAATCCAAACTTCACTATTTTTGGAGTAACGCTAGCCGCTGCCATGTTAACTGACACTCCTACCGTCTAGTGGGTTGCCAGGTTTGCGCGCACGGCGCTATAATCACCCAATCACATTCACAATCACAAAAAACTAAACGTAATATCTCACTACAAAAACAAACACAAATATTTAATTTTAAAAAGTCAAGTCCTTTCAAGTCATCTGTCTCAAGCTTAAGTCAAGTCTCAAGTCATGGATACCAAGTCAAAGTCAAGTCAAGTCTTTTATCAATGTTAGTCAAGCAAGTCTCAAGTCAAAAAATATGCGACTCGAGTCTGACTCGAGTCAAGTCATGTGACTTGAGTCCCCACCTCTGCCTAGTGGTGACATTTTGTAAACAAGCCTAGTCCCATATTTGGCTTAATATCCTACCCGTTTGAATATTTAATGTGGCCCTGCTAAATAAAAATCTAGAATGTTTTCACATGCAGAAAAATGTGATTCTGAGGACAAAGCGTCACATTTGACAACATCTATGGGATGAGACTTGTGGAAGGATATTTTGCACCTAATTGAATGCTTTCATGATAGATAGTTTTCAGAATAATTACCATTTTGAGAGTTGCTATCTGACACCAGTTCTTCAATCATCTCCTTGGCCTTCTGCTGGGCTTCAGAGGACCCCAAGAGGACCACCTCACCTTGATAGTCCCCTTTGTTTACCTACAATGTAAAAAGTGAATAAAAAAAAACTGCTGAGATAAAGGGAATACATCAAACATCCTATACTAGCGCTGCAAACAATGATTTTTTTACCAGGGTCAAATAATCTGATTATTAATCTAGATTAACTAGTATTTGGTCTCTATGTCAAAAAGGTGAACATGTCAATCAGTGTTTCTCAAAGCCCAAAAGGACCTCATATTACTTGTTTTGTCCACAATTTAAAGTTGTTTACATTACTGTCATAGGGCAAGAGACACCAGAAAATATTGACATTTAAGAAGCTGGAATCAAGCGATTTTGACTTATTGTTTACTTATAATGTAAATCGGCAACTTGATCAATCCATGCAGCTCTTTCCTAAACATGCCCTGACCATGTGCTGTAAAGGCTCTGCAATGACGCCAAAAACTACCCTATAATATGATATATTGTCAGTCTCACACTGTGATACTTTTAGACTACTACATGTATTTTACCGATTTAATTAGCTACTTTGAGGATTTAGATTAATACAAACCAATAATACATTATTATAGGTTAAAACTACCCAGTAGTATAAAAATAAATCCACATTTTCATGGATGTGCGCTAACATCATTAGCTTGACACTAACGACACTGAACTTGCCTTAATCCTTGCACCAGTGCTTTCTTCAAGTTCACGGATTTTGGCTCCTCCTTTACCTTTAACAAGATATAACGCAATGTTACAGATCATACCCACACACGTTCCTGAATCTGTGCAGAATGGGGATCACACAACCATTGCCATGTGCAGGGATGCAAACTCATCAGGTATGAAAAAGGTGACAAGGATCCGAGCCCCCCGACCCCACGGAATAACAGAGGATCTTAGCAGTCAGAACAACTAAAGCAGTTAATAACAGAAACGCCAAAGAGTCACATCTAATAGAAATGTATAAAAGCATTTATTTTAATTGTGTAGCAGTCAGTTTATAATTTTGGCAGCACTGTTGAGCATTTTGAAAATGTATTTTCATGCCTCTGTGCAAGGCTTAGTCTTTCTATCTTCATAGCCACTGGTGTAAAGTAACTAAGTTCATAAACTCAAGTACTATACTTGGGTACAATTTTGAGATACTTGTACTTTATTTAAGTATTTCAATGTGTTGCTACTTTGTTCTTCTTCTCCTCTACAATTCAGAGGTAAAAGGTGTACTTTTTTGTTAAATCAGACTTTAGTTCCACCTGGAGTAAATTCACAAGCTACCCTGCAGTATACAAAGTCATTCAAACTAGCTGCACCTTTACCAGCTTTGAGAACACTTTCATGATCAATCATTATAAAACACATCATATATATTATTCTGAAATGGACCAATCTGCACAATGAATACTTTTGAGGAACATTTTGAATGCAGGACTTTTACTGTAACAGAGTATTCCTACACTCTGGTACTTCTACTTTTACTCAAGTACAAGACCCGAGTACTTCTACTTTTACTCAAGTACAAGACCTGAGTACTTCTACTTTTACTCAAGTACAAGACCCGAGTACTTCTACTTTTACTCAAGTACAAGATCTGAGTGCTTCTACTTTTACTCAAGTACAAGATCCGAGTGCTTCTACTTTTACTCTAGTACAAGATCTGAGTGCTTCTACTTTTACTCAAGTACAAGATCTGAGTACTTCTACTTTTACTCTAGTACAAGATCTGAGTGCTTCTATTTTTACTCAAGTACAAGATATATACTTATACCACCTCCGTTTATAGCCTATGAAAAAAGCTATTTGAAAACGAAGGCTAAAGCTAACGTTAGCAGATAGTGACAATGTATGCTAGTTAGCTAGCTCAACGATTCCTTAAATAATATTGCGACAGAAAAACTTTTCAGTGCACATCACGCTCTGCCGCTCCGACAGGCCCGTTCTAACAGCTGTTCACCAGCGGTCCAGTCTGTGCCACAGTGACTCCGGACCTCACAGTTAATATTAACGAACGCACCGTAGGTAATGTAGCTGCTGAAGCTAGACCCTCATCCCGGAGCCTTATTATACATCCATGAGCAGAGCCGACAGGCAGGAAGACTCAAGCACACAGCTCCCGCTTCATTATAATATATAAAAAAAGAACACCATGCGTGTCATGATGGCACATAACAGCTCGCGGCCGCAGATTACTCCGGGTCCCAGACCCCCCCCATACCCCAAAAATATTTTTATTGCAGATCTACATGAATCACACAAACGACCTATTTTGGATTCAAAACGGCGAATTTCGCCGAAAGGTGACAAGTTTGCATCCCTGCATGTGACTGCTTAGCCTAACTAACGTTAACTTGGCATAGGCTAATGTAGATAGCTAACAGTAGCATTTAGCTCCAACGGATGAAATAAAAACATTTTGAAGTGAATGTACTGCTATGGAAATATAACATGTTAATTAAAGTACATTGACATTCACAGGCTGTGAAACTGGAGTACAGTCCCTCACCAATTTGCTCTAACGTCTAACAGTTTGACACCAACTGAAGTCCGCTGATTTAGCCTAGCTAGTGATTTAGCATAGCTAGCAATACAATTTAGCATAGGTTCCACACGTTTATAGCACAATTTAAAACTGGAATAACTGTTTTTAAAACATACCTATTATCCTGCCAACCAAACCATTTTCCACGGTGAAAGTCACAGGCTGTGAAGAGTCCGACTTTTCATCGCCAAAGGTTCCCCGTCCTGGGCCTCCGGAGGCTGTGCAGAAACAAAGTGTAAGAAAGCTGGGGGGGATATATTCCACACTGTATGGGCTGCTAAGTGTGACACCTAGTGGTGACATTTTGTAAACCATCCTAGTCCCATATTTGGCTTAAAGGAGAGGTGTCATGCTTTTCCGGTTATTACCCGTCCCCTTGTGTGTTATGAAGGTTTTTATGCATGTAAACGGTGTGCAGAGTCAAAACCCTCAAAGTACACCCTGTAGCGAGTAAAACTAACACAGAAAATACCTCCCCAAAACGCCTCGTTGGAGATACGTCATTGTCCATTTGATTCTTCCGGGACGGCATGTCAAGCCGTACGCGGAACGAAATGGACCAATCCGTGGAGCCGTTACCTTTACGTCCGCGGAGCCGTTATGTTAAGCCCCCGCTGATTGGTCCAAATTGACCAATCCACGGACTTCCTCACACACACACACACACACACATCTGTGTGCAGGGAGCTCTGCTGATTTCTCCTCCCTGGCTGCAGGCTGATAACAGACAGTTGGGATCGCGGCGAAATTCTCTCTGCAGACCCATTCTCACAGCGTTTATCAACCTTTTTCTCACTCAATATCAAGCCACACTTATTGTTTTTACTTCGGATGTGAGTTTGTGTGTGCTCAGGATGAGTTTGGCTGTGTATCGCTAACAAGGAAACAACACCTCCACGGAGCTCAGCGTGATTCACAACGTCCCGACCAATCAGAGCACACTGTGCTCACAGGGAGGGTGGGGGCTGGAGCTATTAGAGCTACAACGAGCCGTTAAAGGCAGAGAGTGAAATTCAGTGAATACACGTAGTTTACAGAGATGCTGTATGAGAAACCAATGTGAGTTTGGAAAAATGCACAATATAAATCTATTTTAGTAGACCTCAACAATGGAATTATGATCAGTGGAAATGGCCATGACACCTCTCCTTTAATATCCTACCCGTTTGAACATTTAATGTGGCCCTGCTAAATAAAAATCTAGAATGTTTTCACATGCAGAAAAATGTGATTCTGAGGACAAAGCGTCACATTTGACAACATCTATGGGATGAGACTTGTGGAAGGATATTTTGCACCTAATTGAATGCTTTCATGATAGATAGTTTTCAGAATAATTACCATTTTGAGAGTTGCTATCTGACACCAGTTCTTCAATCATCTCCTTGGCCTTCTGCTGGGCTTCAGAGGACCCCAAGAGGACCACCTCACCTTGATAGTCCCCTTTGTTTACCTACAATGTAAAAAGTGAATACAAAAAACTGCTGAGATAAAGGGAATATATCAAACATCCTATACTAGCGCTGCAAACAATGATTTTTTTACCAGGGTCAAATAATCTGATGATTATTAATCTAGATTAACTAGTATTTGGTCTCTATGTCAAAAAGGTGAACATGTCAATCAGTGTTTCTCAAAGCCCAAAAGGACCTCATATTACTTGTTTTGTACACAATTTAAAGTTGTTTACATTACTGTCATAGGGCAAGAGACACCAGAAAATATTGAGATTTACAGTAAGAAGCTGGAATCAAGCGATTTTGACTTATTGTTTACTGAAATTGATGGCTTATAATGTAAATCGGCAACTTGATCAATCCATGCAGCTCTTTCCTAAACATGCCCTGACCATGTGCTGTAAAGACTCTGCAATGACGCCAAAAACTACTCTATAATATGATATATTGTCAGTCTCACACTATGATACTTTTAGACTACTACATGTATTTTACCGATTTAATTAGCTACTTTGAGGATTTAGATTAATACAAACCAATAATACATTATTATAGGTTAAAGCAACCCAGTAGTATAAAAATAAATCCACATTTTCATGGATGTGCGCCAACATCATTAGCTTGACACTAACGTCACCCAACTTGCCTTAATCCTTGCACCAGTGCTCTCTTCAAGTTCACGGATTTTGGCCCCTCCTTTACCTTTAACAAGATATAACGCAATGTTACAGATCATACCCACACACGTTCCTGAATCTGTGCAGAATGGGGATCACACAACTATTGCCATGTGACTGCTTAGCCTAACTAACGTTAACTTGGCATAGGCTAATGTAGATAGCTAACAGTAGCATTTAGCTCCAACGGATGAAATAAAAACATTTTGAAGTGAATGTACTGCTATGGAAATATAACATGTCAATTAAAGTACATTGACATTCACAGGCTGTGAAACTGGAGTACAGTCCCTCACCAATTTGCTCTAACGTCTAACAGTTTGACACCAACTGAAGTCCGCTGATTTAGCCTAGCTAGTGATTTAGCATAGCTAGCAATACAATTTAGCATAGGTTCCACACGTTTATAGCACCATTTAAAACTGGAATAACTGTTTTTAAAACATACCTATTATCCTGCCAACTAAACCATTTTCCACGGTGAAAGTCACAGGCTGTGAAGAGTCCGACTTTTCATCGCCAAAGGTTCCCCGTCCTGGGCCTCCGGAGGCTGTGCAGAAACAAAGTGTAAGAAAGCTGGGGGGGATATATTCCACACTGTATGGGCTGCTAAGTGTGACACCTAGTGGTGACATTTTGTAAACCATCCTAGTCCCATATTTGGCTTAAAGGAGAGGTGTCATGCTTTTCCGGTTATTACCCGTCCCCTTGTGTGTTATGAAGGTTTTTATGCATGTAAACGGTGTGCAGAGTCAAAACCCTCAAAGTACACCCTGTAGCGAGTAAAACTAACACAGAAAATACCTCCCCAAAACGCCTCGTTGGAGATACGTCATTGTCCATTTGATTCTTCCGGGACGGCATGATGTCAAGCCATACGCGGAACGAAATGGACCAATCCGTGGAGCCGTTACCTTTACGTCCGCGGAGCCGTTATGTTAAGCCCCCGCTGATTGGTCCAAATTGACCAATCCACGGACTTCCTCACACACACACACATCTGTGTGCAGGGAGCTCTGCTGATTTCTCCTCCCTGGCTGCAGGCTGATAACAGACAGTTGGGATCGCGGCGAAATTCTCTCTGCAGACCCATTCTCACAGCGTTGATCAACCTTTTTCTCACTCAATATCAAGCCAAACTTATTGTTTTTACTTCGGATGTGAGTTTGTGTGTGCTGAGGCTGTGTTTGGCTGTGTATCGCTAACAAGGAAACAACACCTCCACGGAGCTCAGCGTGATTCACAACGTCCCGACCAATCAGAGCACACTGTGCTCACAGGGAGGGTGGGGGCTGGAGCTATTGGAGCTACAACGAGCCGTTAAAGGCAGAGAGTGAAATTCAGTGAATACACGTAGTTTACAGAGATGCTGTATGAGAAACCAATGTGAGTTTGGAAAAATGCACAATATAAATCTATTTTAGTAGACCTCAACAATGGAATTATGATCAGTGGAAATGGCCATGACACCTCTCCTTTAATATCCTACCCGTTTGAACATTTAATGTGGCCCTGCTAAATAAAATCTAGAATGTTTTCACATGCAGAAAAATGTGATTCTGAGGACAAAGCGTCACATTTGACAACATCTATGGGATGAGACTTGTGGAAGGATATTTTGCACCTAATTGAATGCTTTCATGATAGATAGTTTTCAGAATAATTACCATTTTGAGAGTTGCTATCTGACACCAGTTCTTCAATCATCTCCTTGGCCTTCTGCTGGGCTTCAGAGGACCCCAAGAGGACCACCTCACCTTGATAGTCCCCTTTGTTTACCTACAATGTAAAAAGTGAATACAAAAAACTGCTGAGATAAAGGGAATACATCAAACATCCTATACTAGCGCTGCAAACAATGATTTTTTTACCAGGGTCAAATAATCTGATGATTATTAATCTAGATTAACTAGTATTTGGTCTCTATGTCAAAAAGGTGAACATGTCAATCAGTGTTTCTCAAAGCCCAAAAGGACCTCATATTACTTGTTTTGTCCACAATTTAAAGTTGTTTACATTACTGTCATAGGGCAAGAGACACCAGAAAATATTGAGATTTACAGTAAGAAGCTGGAATCAAGCGATTTTGACTTATTGTTTACTGAAATTGATGGCTTATAATGTAAATCGGCAACTTGATCAATCCATGCAGCTCTTTCCTAAACATGCCCTGACCATGTGCTGTAAAGACTCTGCAATGACGCCAAAAACTACCCTATAATATGATATATTGTCAGTCTCACACTATGATACTTTTAGACTACTACATGTATTTTACCGATTTAATAAGCTACTTTGAGGATTTAGATTAATACAAACCAATAATACATTATTATAGGTTAAAGCAACCCAGTAGTATAAAAATAAATCCACATTTTCATGGATGTGCGCCAACATCATTAGCTTGACACTAACGTCACCCAACTTGCCTTAATCCTTGCACCAGTGCTTTCTTCAAGTTCACGGATTTTGGCTCCTCCTTTACCTTTAACAAGATATAACGCAATGTTACAGATCATACCCACACACGTTCCTGAATCTGTGCAGAATGGGGATCACACAACCATTGCCATGTGACTGCTTAGCCTAACTAACGTTAACTTGGCATAGGCTAATGTAGATAGCTAACAGTAGCATTTAGCTCCAACGGATGAAATAAAAACATTTTGAAGTGAATGTACTGCTATGGAAATATAACATGTCAATTAAAGTACATTGACATTCACAGGCTGTGAAACTGGAGTACAGTCCTTCACCAATTTGCTCTAACGTCTAACAGTTTGACACCAACTGAAGTCCGCTGATTTAGCCTAGCTAGTGATTTAGCATAGCTAGCAATACAATTTAGCATAGGTTCCAAACATTTATAGCACAATTTAAAACTGGAATAACTGTTTTTAAAACATACCTATTATCCTGCCAACTAAACCATTTTCCACGGTGAAAGTCACAGGCTGTGAAGAGTCCGACTTTTCATCGCCAAAGGTTCCCCGTCCTGGGCCTCCGGAGGCTGTGCAGAAACAAAGTGTAAGAAAGCTGGGGGGGGATATATTCCACACTGTATGGGCTGCTAAATGTGACACCTAGTGGTGACATTTTGTAAACCATCCTAGTCCCATATTTGGCTTAAAGGAGAGGTGTCATGCTTTTCCGGTTATTACCCGTCCCCTTGTGTGTTATGAAGGTTTTTATGCATGTAAACGGTGTGCAGAGTCAAAACCCTCAAAGTACACCCTGTAGCGAGTAAAACTAACACAGAAAATACCTCCCCAAAACGCCTCGTTGGAGATACGTCATTGTCCATTTGATTCTTCCGGGACGGCATGATGTCAAGCCGTACGCGGAACGAAATGGACCAATCCGTGGAGCCGTTACCTTTACGTCCGCGGAGCCGTTATGTTAAGCCCCCGCTGATTGGTCCAATTTGACCAATCCACAGACTTCCTCACACACACACACACATCTGTGTGCAGGGAGCTCAGCTGATTTCTCCTCCCTGGCTGCAGGCTGATAACAGACAGTTGGGATCGCGGCGAAATTCTCTCTGCAGACCCATTCTCTCAGCGTTTATCAACCTTTTTCTCACTCAATATCAAGCCACACTTATTGTTTTTACTTCGGATGTGAGTTTGTGTGTGCTCAGGATGAGTTTGGCTGTGTATCGCTAACAAGGAAACAACACCTCCACGGAGCTCAGCGTGATTCACAACGTCCCGACCAATCAGAGCACACTGTGCTCACAGGGAGGGTGGGGGCTGGAGCTATTAGAGCTACAACGAGCCGTTAAAGGCAGAGAGTGAAATTCAGTGAATACACGTAGTTTACAGAGATGCTGTATGAGAAACCAATGTGAGTTTGGAAAAATGCACAATATAAATCTATTCTAGTAGACCTCAACAATGGAATTATGATCAGTGGAAATGGCCATGACACCTCTCCTTTAATATCCTACCCGTTTGAACATTTAATGTGGCCCTGCTAAATAAAAATCTAGAATGTTTTCACATGCAGAAAAATGTGATTCTGAGGACAAAGCGTCACATTTGACAACATCTATGGGATGAGACTTGTGGAAGGATATTTTGCACCTAATTGAATGCTTTCATGATAGATAGTTTTCAGAATAATTACCATTTTGAGAGTTGCTATCTGACACCAGTTCTTCAATCATCTCCTTGGCCTTCTGCTGGGCTTCAGAGGACCCCAAGAGGACCACCTCACCTTGATAGTCCCCTTTGTTTACCTACAATGTAAAAAGTGAATAAAAAAAAAACTGCTGAGATAAAGGGAATACATCAAACATCCTATACTAGCGCTGCAAACAATGATTTTTTACCAGGGTCAAATAATCTGATTATTAATCTAGATTAACTAGTATTTGGTCTCTATGTCAAAAAGGTGAACATGTCAATCAGTGTTTCTCAAAGCCCAAAAGGACCTCATATTACTTGTTTTGTCCACAATTTAAAAGTTGTTTACATTACTGTCATAGGGCAAGAGACACCAGAAAATATTGAGATTTACAGTAAGAAGCTGAAATCAAGCGATTTTGACTTATTGTTTACTGAAATTGATGGCTTATAATGTAAATCGGCAACTTGATCAATCCATGCAGCTCTTTCCTAAACATGCCCTGACCATGTGCTGTAAAGACTCTGCAATGACGCCAAAAACTACCCTATAATATGATATATTGTCAGTCTCACACTGTGATACTTTTAGACTACTACATGTATTTTACCGATTTAATTAGCTACTTTGAGGATTTAGATTAATACAAACCAATAATACATTATTATAGGTTAAAGCAACCCAGTAGTATAAAAATAAATCCACATTTTTATGGATGTGCGCCAACATCATTAGCTTGACACTAACGTCACCCAACTTGCCTTAATCCTTGCACCAGTGCTCTCTTCAAGTTCACGGATGTTGGCTCCTCCTTTACCTTTAACAAGATTAAAATGTGTTTAATGTCTAACCAAACATATCTACACACTTGTAAGTGCAGCAGGGGAAAGAGAGCAACATAAACTACACTAACGCAATGTTACAGATCATACCCACACACGTTCCTGAATATGTGCAGAATTACTATTATGCAACCAATGCCATGTGACTGCTTAGCCTAGCAACGCTAACTTGGCCTAGGCTAAAATAGCGAACAACGGATTAAATAAAAACATTTTGAAGTAAATATACTGCTATGGAAATATAACATGTCAATTAAAGTACATTGACATTCACAGGCATTGCAATAGAGTACAGTCACTCACCAATTTGCTCTAACGTCAAAGGCCGCAGATTTAGCATAGCTAGTGATTTAGCCTAGCTAGTGATTTAGCCTAGCTAGTGATTTAGCATAGCTAGCAATACAATTTAGCATAGGTTCCAAACATTTATAGCACAATTTAAAACTGGAATAACTGTTTTAAAAACATACCTATTATCCTGCCAACTAAACTATTTTCCACGGCGAAAGTCACAGGCTGTGAAGAGTCCGACTTTTCATCGCCATAGGTTCCCCGTCCTGGGCCTCCGGAGCTCCAGGGAAACGATCGACCTTCGCCCCCGCCTCGACGACTTCTATATTCAGATTCCTGGTCGCCACGGTCCGCTTGCCAATCTCTGGAGGCTGCAGACCGGGTTCCATTTCTCACACCGAAAGATACACTTTGTTTCTGACTGTCATCGCGGTACGGTTTCCACTCAGTTGGAGCTGATGTTGTGGCAGGTTTTTGAATAGCAACGCCATCCACGTCGTACTCATCTTCCCAGTCGGCCATTTTCAATTTGGCTCTCCACCTGCTAACCATACATACATGCTGCTAACTCACTGCGTCACAATTAGCTGTCAATCAAGAATGCCGCCTTCATGTAACCTCTGTGAGTTTATACTTCCACGTTTTTTTTTGTGGAGAGATTTTGATAAATATTGAACTTATCAACGGTTGGAGAAGTACTCAGATCTTGTACTTAAGTAAAAGTAGGAATACTCTGTTACAAGTAAAAGTCCTGTATTCAAAGCCAGGTTACTCAAGTAAAAGTATAAACACATTTGCATCAAAATATACTTAAAGTACCAAAAGTAACTATGAAAATTGGTAAGATTTTGACAATTATTTAATTTATTAACACTGAATGTAGTTAATAATCTTATAATTGTCAAATTGATAGTGTAGCACAGAAAGGTGGAGGAATTTGCGAAAATATTAATAGATACTTTAACTTTTACCCATTGTTCACTACCCTGAATATACAATCCAAACAGGCATCATGACCATCATGTGTTACTTACTTGACTTTTTTGTTTAAATGTTGATCGGAACAGTAAATCAAAGACACAAACAAAAACAGTTTAGTTGATTTGTACTTTATTATAGAATAATAAAATTATTTTTGCATTTCTCATCAAGAGAGAACATAATGTGCACTTTAATAAATTAATTTCAAAGAAATAAAAATGTTAACATTATCAAGCTTTAAGGCCCAGTTGTGTAATACATTACTGTTCAAGCAGTAGAGAAATTGTATTATTAGCCATCAAAGCCATTTAAAGTCTGTGGACAGGACCTTTATAGCCTCGTGAAAAAAAAAAATACTTTTCATATGCAAGAAAGGCACCCTTAAGCAATTTACAGATAGCAAAACTGAGCATGTTGTATGACAGGAACAATCCATGGGCTTTCCTTGTGTTTGACATCTCGTTTCAAAGCAACAGACAGTTCTTATTGGCCTCTTTTCATATGTAGCAAAGCTCAATCAATAACTACAAAAAAATCTATTCCAATATTAAGTCTTAAACTACCATGTCACATTTTCAGGCTCCTCAAACTCTTCAAAAACAGCTGTGCTTTCAACGTTGATAATATATTTCATCATACCAGAAAAAACGTCTGCATGGGCTGTAGAATATTTCAAAATCAAGTGTTTACAATTTTAATTTGTTAGGAGATAATACTTGTTATATTCTACTACAGAATATTAATTTGCTAAGCGATGCACTTACTCACCATTTAACACAAAGGGAAAATATCTGAAAAAAACAATGATGAATCAAGGTTGTCATTAACACATTAAAATACATTTTTAAGACTGCTGTGACGGCAAACCCCTAAGAGGTAAACATGCAAAAACAAATCAAAATGGCTAACAAAAATTAAGATGGCGGACATAGTTTTTTGCATTATTCTGATTCAATAGCAGTCAACAAGCAGGATGGCATTGAGTGTTAGGACACTTGCAATGCCTCATCTTCCTTTAACCTGCCAGTGAAAACAATCTGAATATGGACTTACTGCACATATACATATGTGCACTTGAGTGTTTTTAAGCGTATCATAATAACCCTAATTGGTTAAGTATTGTAATTATGATTGATGTGATGAGGAGGAAGTACATGCACATACAAAATGGTGGTAAACTAAACATATTTTTCAGGGGGGCAGCAGACAACTTTTAAGCAGCCACACAACAAACACATTTTAATCTCAATCTCAGATTCAATTCTGTCTCTGAATAAGTGCACCAGCTGAATGTTGAAAATGCAAGAGTCACAGAAAATATCTATAAGCATTTTGTATTAAGATAATATGGCAAATCTTTCTCATCTCATCCACCCTCGCTCCTGATTTACAATTTGAATACATCACATTTTTGTCAGCAGCAGAAGGGACACATGGATCAAGTAACAACACGCATACTGGATCAACAACAGTGCATGTACAGTACATTGTTATCATGGGTTTCTCAGGTGAATCCAAAATAACCTGATATGTTATAAGTGGAGTCTGTGCATTGCACATGTGGCCCTGTAACTCCTCACTACCCCTACTGTGCTCTGGATTGGGAGGAGGGAATATGTTTAGTCCAGCAGCCTCTAATCATTATTGATGCACAAGGTGCAAACAGCACCCAGTAAAAAGACAGGGTTTGTCAACAAAACAAATTAAAAGAGGTTGTATGTTTGTTCTAAAAGGTCATTGTAAGTGGGTTATTCATATAACTAAATTTAAATGAGTTCAAATTAGGATATATAATGTTCATATATGCAGTCTTTGTTCACACTCTAGTGATTAGGATTTTGAGGAAACATTGCTTTAAAGCAACATTAGCTATTTGTAAGAGCTTACAAATCATTTTAAAGGTGTAATAGGGAGAATGGCACCTCTGAACATCTGTTCTTTAACTACATCACTTAGGTGATTGCTTCATTCATTCTCCCAGGAGAAGTGCATAAGGCTTCATGGCACTAAGTTGATTTTAGTGGAACTGGGTCATATTAAATTGACAAAATGTTTTCTGATTTCCCTCGACTAACTATGATTTACGGAGTTTCCTGATGTACAAAAAGCTTTACCTTCTGCTAGGGCAACTAAAAACTTCTAACTAACAATTGCAGCTATCGGCGAGTTAGCCGTTAGCCGTGCAGTCAGGACTTGCACTTGTGAAGTTAAAAGCTGTCCAACAGTTGTGTGTGGGGGGGGCTAAATAAAAAACAAACAATAACTACATACATAACGTTGCATTAACATGCAGAAGGACATCCAGGCCACCAGCGTTGTGTAACTGCTCTTATTGCAACAGCTTAGACATGCAGCATCTCATGCTCAGCTTGATAAACCTACTGCAATTCACTATTCAGACATAGTCCAGCACTTTGTCTTTACCGATTGCTGATAAGAAATCTTCTCCAAGTAAGTTTGTCCGATCCAAATTTACAGACAACTAGCTGAAAGACAAAACTAAACAGCCAGATAAACATTAACTAATATTTCTGTGGTTGTAGAAACAGAACGGGAGCTTTGGGTCTAAATACATGCTGAGGATGCTTTGAACTCTTTTTATATTTCAGATATTCCCATCATACCAGGCCCCACCTATAGTTCTAATTTCATTCATTATTTTTTTTGGAAACAGTCCATGCAGTGATATGTATGAAAGTAAAAGATGACATTTCACATTGCCAAAGACAGACATTGAATAAGGAGAGTGAGTGACACTCCTTTTCGACAAAGTCTCTGAATACAAGCACTTGTATGAAAACAAAAAAGTATAAAGTCAGTCACAGCTCTTTGTCAAGTTAGCTGGAGTTAGTGGTGATTGTGGTTGATGGTTGCATGTGTCAGTGTGTTTTTGTGTGTGTGATAGAGTGGTTGTATGTGAGGGCATGTAACTGTGGCATGTGTGAGGTTCAACTAGACAATAGATTGTTGTTATATGCACCCATGTTGGCTTTGATACAATCATACAGTCTTTTCCTTTGAGTTAATATGAAGGACTGCTGTAAACAAATTATTTGTATTTGCTTCTAACATTAGTTTAGAAGGTGTCAGACTGCAGGCTCAGAAATCACTATCTTTCCTGGGTCTTTATTTAAAACAAACATCAATTTGATCAACTTTTTTGTATTGATGTCATTGTATATGAACAATCTGTTTTTGTAAAAAGTTACATCTCCAAATATCCTTAGATAAAGACCAACATTTTTTATTTTCAAGGAAAGTTTGTATTTGTGTACATTTCCTTAAAATGATGTGTGTGTGTGTGTGTGTGTGTGTGTGTGTGTGTGTGTGTGTGTGTGTGTGTGTGTGTGTGTGTGTGTGTGTGTGTGTGTGGTTATGCCAGGTGTATGTGTGGCGACTGACTGAGGAACTCTGGGGGAGGAGCCTCCTCCTCCGCAGTCTGTAAGAGGTCTGAGGGGTCCGGTTCCTGGGACAAGAAGTTGAAATGTTCTTCAGCTGGCTCTACCTTGCACTCACTAATTAAGAGTTCTGTTCCATCCCAGTTGCTGAGGTCAACGTGGGCGTTACCGTGTCTGCTACCGTTGCTGCTACCGTTGCTGTTGTTGAGCGCGGAAGACAGACCGGGGTTATGGTTGCTCAAAGGCTGGCTGAGGTTGTGCACAGAGAGGGAGCCTCCCCAGTCTGAAGGCCTCTCGTCTGGGCTCGATGAGAGCAGCAGCAGGGGGTTGACCTCCAGGCTCATGTTCCTCCTCCAGACCCCCTCCTGTGACTGCACCCCCGCACCACCGTCCGCTTCCTGCTCAGCATCCACACTGGACCCAAGAACCACAGATGGGCCCAGGCTGCCCTCATCCAACGGCAGCACGTCTTTCATTTCATCTGGGAGGGGGTCGGTGGAGCATCGGAGGTGGGAGGGATGCAGCAGGGGGGGGCAGACGGAGGGTGAAGCCCCCTGAGGATGGAGGTGGAGGAGGCAGGTCAGGGAAGTGTGCTCTTTTGGAGGTACCATTGGGGGTGACCAAGGTTGGATAGGGGCTATCAGGAGGCAGCAGGGGGGACGGGGAGAGAGAGGCTGTGGACGGGGGGTAGGATGGAGGGGCTGAGTCCGGGGGGCCGTCGTCATCGGAAGGAGCCAGGATGAGACGCAGGCCTCTGGGGTTGGCGCTGAGAGAACGGCGTAATCCTCCACGGTTTTCTCCTCCGCCTCCAACAAGATCCCCCCCCTGGGGAGAAGAGGGTCTGATGACGGAGGTCTGGTAGTCTGAGTTGAGGTGCTGGTGGTTGTCCAGCTCGAACAGCGGCAGGGAGGAGAGAGTGAGGGCTGTGGGGCCTTTCTGGAGGACCTGGCGGTAAACGTCCAACAAAGAGTCCAGCTTTGACTCAATGGAAGTCACCTTGGAACAAGAAAAAAGAGAGCAAGAGAGTAGAGAAAAACAGAGAGAGACAAAAATCAAATCAGCACAGGTTAGATTGGATTTGATTCAACTTTCTTGTCATTGCAAATAATAAAAGTACTGGAGCAACACAATGCAGTAAGCATCTATCCAGGAGTGAAAGAGAAGCAGTCAAGCGTAAAACTCCTCTGTTATCAAACTCTGCACCGTGATATCCATACAACAGGATATCTCAAAACATACAGGTACAGTTTTTAGGTAAGAGTCAGTGACCATGACCTTGAAATA
Organism: Trematomus bernacchii; assembly: GCF_902827165.1. NCBI lineage: Eukaryota > Metazoa > Chordata > Actinopteri > Perciformes > Nototheniidae > Trematomus > Trematomus bernacchii. The sequence continues at coordinate 15,785,102 of NW_022987828.1, forward strand.
GGACGATGTCGCAATTTAAAATTGAAGAGGAACACATTTGTACACATTGCCTACAGAATATTGAAACTGAAATTGATTGGAGTGAGTCACAGGAAAGGCTGCAGGGCAAGAATTCACGTAAATCCATTGTTCATTGTACTTTTGATTGGAAATAAATGTACGAAACTACGTTCTTGCCTTGACTTGGAATTTGCCCTGCGGAAGTTTCGCTATCTGGTGCCCCAGCGGCAGTTTCACTTTGAGTTACATTTTCAGTTTGATTTCCTATGAATCAGCCGCTACAGTGCTGATGTAGCTTTTCCTGTAAGATTATTTTTTGGACTCACCTGTCTCTCCACCTTACACACCCGTCCCAGCATGCTCATGCCCTCCAGCGACTCTCCATCTGGATTCAGTTTGTCCCGCACCTTCTTATCCACGGGAATCTGGCCTTTTCCCAGAATCTGATCCACCCTGTTGATACATTTGAAAATACTGATGTTGTAATAGAAGCAAGGCACCCGAGTTTCATTTCAGGTTATCCCAAGTCAGGCAACAAACCTAAAGCAGCAGCGGGAGGTTAAGATTAGAGTTAGTAAAACAGTAAAACACACATCGCTTGGCTGTGTCAGTGCCCGAAATGGTCAGAATTAAGGAAAAACAGATTGGATATCATTGAGTATGTAGTTTGCATGGGTTATTATTCTCACACATGAAAACCAATGTGCACCAAAAAAATCATCACATTTTCATAAGGAAAGGGATAAAAGCAAGTCATTTATGAGCACTACATCCCAAAATGATGAGTACAAATACAGTCAGAAGCAAAAGTTATGACAATGCATTTTTTTAAGCGTGTTTTTGTGTGTGTTCACAGACTGAAAACACGTTGAAAAACATCATTACTGAAATGACAAGGTTTTTGCAGCCGAATCGCTGTGTATGTAGATTAATGTTTTATTTCTATTGTGTTTTAGGACATTTTAAATCCAAGTGAGATGCTTAATGCAGTGCAGCATTCAAATTATTGTGAATCTGTAGCCAGCTTAATGAACATTAGAGTATTGACCAAGAACAAGTTCTTCGACACTGTTATGTTGAATTAGTGAAGTTAATACAGTTTCTATATCTCTAACATGCATCGATCTACGGGAGGCCAGCACCACAAATTATTTAGATTTTAGTTAACACAAAACACATGAAGTAATGGGAAACACTTACAACTGCACACAGGTTAGCAACATTCACACACACACGACACCACACCCACACCCACACATACACACACACCAGACACACACACACACACACACACACCACACACACACACACACACCACACACACACACCATCAAGAGTTTCCTTCTTTCTGGTTAAGGGAGAATGGATGAAGTATGGAACTATGGAGGAGATCTAATGAAGCAACAGGGATGTTTAGGCCATAAGCGTTAGTACAAATGTTTGTGTACAGTATATGACACCTGGTGGAAATAAAACCTCATCAATGCTGGAGTTAATGCATTACATGAATCATGTTTTTGAAAATCACTTTGGCAATGAGTTTTCATTTAAAAAGCCCATTTGTGGTGTCTTATGCAACTCCAAACATTTGTTCCCTAAAGAACGTCAAATCAAATGAAAATCATCAGCATCCCTGCAAGCACGCCTGTTTTCATGTGACATTTTACAGCAAGTCAGACACATTTGGGGACAGAAAGGGAACTAACGGGGACCATAGAAGGAACTAATGGGATTCTACCTGTATGCGAGTTTAAAATTAAATGAAATTTAAGTAACCCTGAGCCAGAGAGCTTTCTTCCTGGCGTTGCTGTAATAATAGTGCAGGGCAGGGAGAGGACATGTGCCTGGGTCGGCTGCTCAGGCTGGGACCAGAGCCCGCTGCACTGGCCAGTCCTAGAGACAGGAGAGAGACTGGGTCAGAAACATCTCACGCTCACGCTCACACACACACACACACACACACACACACACACACACACACACACACACACACATACATCACACACACACACACACACACACACAGCACACCAGCCACACACCACACACAGCCACACAGCACACACACACACACAACACACACACACACAAAATCATAAATCCTGAGTTGAAAATAAGGAATTAGATCCAGTTCCTCACTTTTTAAACATTAAATAACATTAGCATTCAGATACACACAGAAGGCGATAGGGAATCTATCTATCTAAAAATGCTTTTGAATTCGATTTATTTTAATTAGATTTTTATCCAAGGCTCATATTGGTACTAGAAATGAACGACGGCCATTCTTTGATTTTTGTCTTTTGAGAACAAAATATTTTCAAAATGTGACTTGTATGTAGTCTTACATCTACATTGTTATTCATGTCATGGCAGAAACTTTATAAAACACAACCATTTAAACTGTGATTTGTCACTATTCAACAAGAATATGTATTTTTTTAGGGATGCTCCGATCGATCAGCCGCTCTCTACAAAGGCCGATCAGGAGAGCCGATCACATGACGTAAAATACATGACACTTTTCTCTGTGCACGGCAAAACAAGCTCGCCAAAATGGCTTCACCGATCTGGCAGTATTTTAAGGTGTCCGAAAAAGACAGTAAAATAGCGGTATGCAACGTGTGTGTGAAGCAGAAATCCTACAGCTCCGCCCGCTGTGACGGACCGGTGAGCGGAACACACACTAAGAGTTAGACCTAACACACTTAGCTATTTTATCTACCTCTGGAACTAGTTATAAATATGTTTTCACTGTCGGGGTCACTCATTACTGGATCAGTGAGCTGCATGAGACGATACTGACAGGCTGTCAGGAGAGAGAGAGAGGGAGAGAGGGAGAG